>NC_060273.1:17093292-17316351 GCF_021613505.1 Equus quagga | reverse complement strand
ATTTCCTACCATGCTCCTCTTCTATGGGCAGGAAACAAACTTCCCATAATGCTCCTCTTCTATAGATGGGAAACAAACTTCCCATCATGCTCCTCCTCTATGCCCCAGCAGCATTGATCAGAGAATAGATCTCCATAAATATATGCTGACTGATGGACTGGTTGAGGGGAGATGAACAGAAAGGAAAAGAAAGAGCAGAAGAAAGAGACAAAGAGGAAAGCGAATAAAATAGAAAGTGAGGAAGAAAGACGAGAAGGAGTGGAGAGAATAAGAGAAACGATTCCCAGCTCAGTCATCTCCAACCCAGAACTCTTCCCTAAACCCTTGACCGTGTGTTCTCAGTCGGGGCAACAGCACCCTCAAGGGGCAGAAACTGGTTCAGGGGAAGGAGGGAGCAAAAAAAATCTTAGTTATGACAATGACTTGTGACCCACCAAAGCTCAACAAAATCTGATTCCTTGTAATCTCTCTCATTAGGGAGAAATAAATTTTTCTCCTTAGGGAGGCAACAATGAAATAAGGTTGAGAAAGACTAGTCACCACGTGGCCTAGTCATTAACGTCACCTGACTGCTCCAAAACCACATTCCACACGTTCTTCCTCTCTACACCATCCTAGACTGCTTTTTCCCTTTATCCTCAAATCTATCATTGCTATGTCCTTAATATTACCCCAATCTGTTCTTGCCTCTCCATTCCTAGTACCACTGTCTTATTCATTCATTCTTTCATTCATTCAGCAAATATCCAAGAGCATCTATTGCACGCCAGGCACTGTGCTGGGCACCAGTTACAACCATGAACAAGACATGAAGGGCAGGTCACTGCTCTCGGGATGCTTCTTTTGAGGAGGGGAAGAAACACAGAGACCAGTGAATAAACCAGGCCATTTCAGCTGGTGATCAATGTAAGGAGGAAACCAGAATGGCTCTGTAGAGGACAATGATGGTGGGATGGCCAGGAGAGCCCCTTCTAAGGCAGTACTATTTGAGCTGAGACGTGGATGAGTGGAAGGAGACAGCCATGCCAAGGTCAAGGTTATGGAAATAATCTTCCACTGTGTCCCTCCTTCCAGCCGGGTCCCCTGCATTCCGTCCTCTATGTGGGTAGTGGTGATGATCTCCCTGAGACATTAATCTGAGGGCTGTGCCAGAATACAGGTGAAACACGAGCCTTCCTGATCTGACCAGCCCCGTGTCCCTCCCAACTACCCTGCAGTGCACACCATGTGTCCCCCAGAGCGCTTCACTCCCCTCACCCACTGCTGGACCGAACAGCCCTTGTGCCCCAGCCTGGAGTGTCCATCTTGAACTCTCTAACCCGCTCATTCTTCAAGCTTTAGTCCACTCTCCTCCGACTCTCCAGTCTGAAGGAGATCTTCCTTCCTCCGCGTCTGGTGCCCATTACCCCTTCCCATGGTAACAGCACATAGCTTTCTTGGAGAAGCACCCTGGCACTCTAAATCCTTGTGGTTAGGGGTGGAGCCCATTTCATCCTCAGCTCCAGGGGTGCAATACAGACCTAAGACAGTCAAAATAACCCATCCTCCCGACCCCAGTGATTGGTTCGTGGAGAGCAAATTGGCCCAATTTAAGTCAATGAGCGTCAAACTCAAGACTTTTACTGAGAAGGATGGGAAGAGAGTCTCTTTCTTTTCCCTAAATGTGAAACTAGAAGACATAATCTTGGATCTGCCCAGGGGCCACCACAGAGAAAGAACTTGTCTGACAGAGAAGCCTACAGAGGAAAGGTGCACCAGGAGACAGTTAGATGACATCATTTGAGCCCCTGGATCCAGCCATGCCCAAACTCCATCCCCGGACTTCCCAGTTATCTGAACTGAAAATTGCCTTTTATTGCCTAAGCCAGTCTGCATTGTTTCCGTCACTATCAACGAAACCAACTTGACATAATTGGCTTCAGGCTTGTCTATTTTCCTCCCATGAGATTGTAAGCTCTTATAAGGGGAAAATTGAGTTATCTCTGAGAATTAGTACATAGTAAGCACTCAATAAATATTTTTTGAATGAATGAAGACAGTAAGTGTAAGAGAAGGGAGAGAGAAAGAGAGAAAAAGAGAAATAGTGTCCAGAGCACATTTAAAACTCAGGGCTGCCTCCCAGGCCTGAATGCCCAGACATCCCAAGAGAAGTCCTCACAGCAGCCGGGGTTGGCCTGGAGCCTGGGTCCAGCCGTGCAGCCAGCGCAGATGGGACCTGCTTCCCTGGAACTCATTCAGGCTTGGGTTACTTTGCCATTGGTTTTTAAATAACAAAAAAAAGCAAGAGAGTCTGTCTGAAATACCGATGTGGGGCTCAGAGTCTAATCCTGGTTCTCAAGGGCTTAGCTGTCAAAGGCACTCTCCACGCCACCTCTGGTTCCTCACAAAACCCAGGGGGAGGGGAGCACTTTGGCTGAAGTGATTCCCACTGTCTTACTGCTGAGCCAGAAAGGGGGGCCAGTGCTCACTCACGGGAGCGCAGCCAAGAGGAAGGGCGGCATAGTGGACCTGGCGACGTCCCAGTATTTCCACGCCAAACAATTAACCTGAAAGATCAAAGCGGTTCGAGGAACGTAGTCCGACAATAAGAACAAACACAGATTGTGCTTTCGGTGTGTCGGGCGCTGTTCTGAGTGCTTTCTATATGTCTACTTATTTAATAGGACACCCTATGTCGTAGGTACCACTCCTGTGTCCAGTTTATGGATGAGAAAACTCAGGCAATAACATGACAAACACAAAAACTCTCAAAGTCAATAGCAAACTTTCCCCTGCAGTTACCTCTGGAATAGGGATTCTCAGCCCCAGCGCTGTTGACATTGGGGCTGGATAACTCTGTGTCATGGGCTGCCCTGTGCATTGTGGGACATTAAGCAGTATCCCTGGCCTTGGCCCACTAGATGCCAGTAGCATCTCCTCCAGGTGTGACAACCAAAGTGTCTCCAGATATGGCCAAATGGTCCCCTGTTGAGAACCACTGCTGCTGGGGACATTTTACTTTCTTTCTATTGGGTTTTTTTAAAAATAATAATTGTGTGTTTTCAGCAAAGATATAAACAATAAAGGTAAATTTTCAAATGAACTGGTAGTTGAGGGTTCTGAGAACTGGGAGAGTCTAGGTAAGGAGCTTCGGGGGGCAACTCTTCCTGCTCGAACATGTAGGTCTTCCTCAAAGCGGGTCTGGCCTCCATCCATTGGATCAGTTATTGACTTCACTCCCTATTTGGGCAAGGCTTTTAACATGGTTCAAAGGTTCTCACCAGGGAACTGGTTAGAAAGGTAAATTACCAGGCTTCATCCCAGGCCTACTAGAAGGGAAATTCTGCAAGTGGGGCTCTGCAATCTGTCTTTTTTAACAGTCTTAATAAGGTATAATTGATATGCAAAGAACCACACATATTTAATGTGTACAATTTGATAAGTCTGGACATACGCAGAACCCATAATACCATCACCACAATCAAGGCAAGAGACATATTTGACACTTCCCAAAGCTTCCTGTGTCCCTTTGTTTTTGCAGTAAGAGCATTTAATATGAAATCTACCCCCTTAACAAATTCTAAAGTGCACAGTACCATATTGTTTTGGGGTTTTTTTGAGGAAGATTAGCCCCGAGCTAACTACTGCCAGTCCTCCTCTTTTTGCTGAGGAAGCCTGGCCCTGAGCTAACATCCATGCCCATCTTTCTCTACTTTATACGTGGGACGCCTACCATGGCATGGCGTGCCAAGCGGTGCCATGTCCGCACCCGGAATCCGAACCGGTGAACTCCGGGCCGCCGAGAAGCGGAACGTGCACACTTCACCATTGTACCACGGGCCGGCCCCCCATATTGTTAACTACAGGCACTGAGTTGTACAGCAGATCTCTAGAATTTACTCATGTAGCAAAACTGAAACTTTAACCCCACTGAACAACTCCAGCCTTCCAGGTACTGCTGAAGCAAGCTCATATTTGAGAACCACTGATAGAGTGGACCATCTGAGGGATGACAGAGCTTCGTTAAAATTGCACGTATTCCTCTAATGATCTCAAAGGATTATCTGCCTATCTTTACGCTTCCCTGCTGTCAGGGAGAGAATTCACTGTTTGGAAACTTTTCATTCAGATCGGAAAGGCAATGAGGCCAGCGGGGGGGAGCTGTCCTGTGTATGCACCTGCTCGCCCTCTCAGCACTCTGCACAGCTGGCAGTTTGCATTCAAAGTCCAAATGCTGTTCCCAAGGCCCATTTTCAGTGGCGTAGATACTGTGAAAAGTCAGTTACTGCCTCTGGTGTCCCCAAAGGGTTAGAGTCTCCATAACCATTAGGAAATGGAAGTTTCAAATAAACAGTGCAATGCTCTTAGAGGATTGTTCCCATTGCAGGCTACCCCCGGGAAGGACAGGCATGACAGATGAAGGAATGACCTTCTGTCTCAGGAGAGCATAGTTATGGACGTGCAAAACGTTCCACCTTCCAGCTGTATTTACAGTTCCAATCTGAGCACAGGCTAACCTTTCGTTGAAACTCTGGCTGTGGAGACGTGGGTATTTGGAGCTTTTAAAAAAGAAACTGGAGAAGTTCTGGCTCAATATCTGACCCCATGTCATCACTTCCATCTGAATAATCCTGATATAAATATCTCAAGACGCCAGAGTCAATCCAGGCCCAGCAACCAGGGTCGGGAGAGAGAATGAGAAGCAGAAACTGCTTGCATGGTACCTGATACGGTGAAAGCAGGGAGAGGTTGTTCTCAAAATACTGGAAATGGGCCAGAAAGGAGTCCACACTCATGGCATCAATGTCAGAGCACATCACGCCTTTGACCAGCTGCCCTGCGCTAGAAAACAAAACAAGGGACCCAGCAGAAGAAAGGGGTAAGGAAGAGAGAGGAAAGAGGACACGAGAGAAAGCAGATCTGATGTGACACGGGCTACAGACGGGACAAGCCAACTCTCCTCCTGGGAAGTCAGGCTCCTTGGGAGAAGGCTCCAAAGGCCTCCTCAGCCCCCGGCCGGGTTATACTCTCCTACCTCAGGAGCTCCGAGGGCCTTCTGGTCGTCTGTGACAGAAGCTCGTACAGGAACAAGGCCTGAGGGGAGAGAATGATGCCAGCGTCGATGGAGCACTCGCTCACCGTGATGAGCCCGGGGGCCCTCTGGGGAAGGCACGCCTTGATCCCATTTTACAGGTGGGAGAGTGGAGGCTTAAGAGGCTATGTTACTTACCTGGGACCACACAATTGCTAAGCGGCAGAGCTGGGATTTGAATGGTGACCGAGTAATTGCAGAGCCTGTGCCCTCCCACCTCAGGGACTCCCTATGCTCCAGGAGGCCAACGAGGAACAAAGCCATTGGGCAGCAAGGCTGGAGTTTCCTTCCTGGGCTTTATGAAGCCGCTGCCAGTCGAGGACCCTCTGTAGCCGCTATGTCCATGCCCACCTGCTAGTTCCTGAACACACAGCATCCCAGGAAGCAACCGCCAAAGAGACAGGTGAATAGACCAAGACGGGCTGGAAAGGATCCTCAGCGAAGTAACTCCTGCTGGCAGCACGCACTCCCCTCAAACCCTTCCAGACGGGCACTCCAGGAGAACAATAGCCAGGAGCCAGGGGAGTCGTTTGTTTTAAGGAATGTAATTTTACAGAACACCTAACTTGCAGACGCGATCAAGCATGACATTCGTCTATTTTATAGACTCTGAAACTTTGAACGTAATTCCCCAAACAGAATAAATTGTGAGCTGGCATTAGGCAGAGGCATCTGAGACGTGCAGCTAGGCCCAGGAGAAAGGAGCAGCAGGGGAGGTTGGTTCCCAACGCTCTGTGTGTGGCCCCAGAGATCTCCTTGGGCACAGGGTCGAGTTCTGGGACCCTCCCACAGTCTTCCCCAACTCAGGAACGGCGACTCCATTAACTCAGTTGCTGGGACAAAAATGTCTTGAAGGCATCGATGGCAGGATGTGTTTTCCAAAGTGGCCACATATTTTCCATCTGATATGCGCTTCTAGAACCTTCCAGAACCACTACCCCATGATAAGGTGGAATCTGTGTCCCCTTCACTTGAAGATGGGGGGCCTCCGTGACTGCCTCAACAGATAGAGTGCAGCAGAAGTGACACTACGTGACTTCCAAGGTGAGCTCATCAAAGGTGACAGAGCTTTTCCTGGCTCGCTCTGCCTCAGGACATAGGCCTTGGGAGCCCTCAACTGCCCACATAAGGCCAGCCACCCCAAAGCCACCATTCCAGACACTGTTCAATTCCTAGGCTGCAGCAACAAGTTACCACAAACCTGGTGGGTTAAAACAGTAGAATTTATTCTCCCACAGTTCTGGAGGCCAGAGGTCCACAATCAAGGTGTCGGCAGGACCAGGCTCCCCCTGAAAGCTGTAAGGGAGGAGGCTTCCCCATCTTTTTCCAGCTTCTGGTGGCTCCAGGCATTCCTTGGCTTGTGGCTGCATCACTCCAGTCTCTGCCTCTGTCTTCACGTGGCTTCTCCTCTGTGTGTTTCCAATCTCTTTTGTCTGTGTCTGCTGCCTGGGTCCTCTCCTCTTATTAGGACACTCGTCATTGGACTTAGGGCCCACTCAGATAACCGAGGATGATCTCATCTCGAGATCCTTAACTGAATTGAATATGCAAAGACTCTTTTTTCCAAATAAGGTCACATTCCCACTCATAGGTTTTGGGTGGCATATCTTTTGGGGGGGGGCACCATTCAGCCCACTACATGGAAAGACCATATGCAGCTTAGAGAGAGACCCCCTTGCCCCAGGTGTTTGCATCTCCCCAGCGCAGGTGTCAGACACATGAGTGTCTCCAGGTGACTCCAGTCTCCACCTGAATCCAATTCATGAAAGACCCTGAGCACGAAGCCCCGAAACCATGCAAGCCAATAATAAAACAATTGCTACTGCGCTGAATTTGGAGGTGGTTTATTAGCCAGCAATAGATTATTGGACCATCAGCCTTGACGCCTCACTCTCTTTCATACCCACATCCAATCTGACAGCCAATCCTGTTGCCATTACCTTCAAAATGGATCCAGAATCTGACCATTGGTCTCCACCTGCATTGCCAGCACCTGGCCTGAGCCCCTGTTGTCTCTCATCTGAATCAGTCAATAGTCCCTAACTGATCCCTTTGCTTCCTCCCTGCTCTTCTCAATTCAGTGTCCATGCAGCAGCCAAGAGAGTCTTTGAAAACAAAAGTCAGATCACGTCTCTTCTCAGATGCTCTTCCAGCTCCTCTTCTCACCCAGAGTGGAGGCAGTCCTCACAGTACCCATGAGGACCCACAGAGTGGCTCCCCCGTAACCTCTCTGAGCTCGGCGAGGTCGTCTCTGGCTACCTCCCCACCCTCCAAACCACGTTCCCCATTCCCTGATTTACTTCCTCCTTCGCGCCCATCATCATCTAACACACACTTGACTTACTAATCTTACGAACTGTCTGTCACCCTCACGAGGATGGAAGCTCCCTGAGGGCAGCGACTCCTCTCTGTTTGGTTCACTTCTGCGTCCCCAGCACCAGCACCGTGAACAGCATCTGGCACGTGGGGGGCAAGGGCTCCACCAACATTTGATGAGTGAATGAAACAAAGAGTGGGCTGAATGAAAAAGAAGGCAGGAAAGGTCCTGAGAAAGCGCACTGGCCTCCACACCACGATCATCCCCAAACCCCCGAGCAGGCAGCGTTTCACTTCACACATCATAACCGCTAATATTTATAGCACACTGCCCACGTGCCAGGTGGTATACAGATGTCTCATCTCACTGATTCTCGTGAGAAATTATCCCCAGTTTTCATGTGAAACTGAGGCCAAGTGAGGGGAAGTAGAGACCCCAAAGTTAATAAATGGCAACCCCTGAATTCATGCTCAGGTCTTGTCTAACTTCTTAACACTATGCTATTCTGCCTCCTGAGTTGAATCACACAGAAATAAGGGTTGTTTTTTTTTTTTCCACCAAATTAACCTGAAAACAGACTTTTCCCCCAAGGCAGAGAGACAGAGGCCCAGGTGCCATCTGGGGGCCTCGTGTTCACACCTGACTCCTGCGAAGCTCCTTTTCCTTTAGGGCTGTAGCGTTGAATCTGGGTTCCCTCCGTAAATTGAAGAGAGACACTTCCTTAAAGAAAGCCCCTTGTATTTCCACAACACCGGAGGTGGCATCTCCTGCTTCGATCATCTGCCAAAGTGAGAGGAGACACAGTAAGAACGTTGTAGAAGGAGCACTGAGTTTGGGTAAGCTGGGCACCGTGGCAAGGGCTTCGCGGGCAACAAAACCCATCGGACCTGCTCAGCAGCCCAGTGATGTGAGGGCTATCCTTATCCCCATTTTATGGGTAAGAAAACTGAGGCTCAGTGAGCAATCCAGAAAGTCGCTAAGTCAGATTCGAGCTCGGGTCTGTCTTATCGGAAACCCACGCTCTTTAGTTTCGCCATCCATGCTGCTGTCTTCTGGAGGCAGATGCTGGCGTTGGTGTTTCAGGCCAAACCTCTTGTGTTTGGTTCCTTAGCAGATTTTGCAACTGCATACAGCAGGTCTGATAGAATAGGCTGCCCCAAAAACACCCCTGCCCAGTGAGAAAGAGGATACACACATGACTTTGCAACATGGAAGAGGCTTCCAGAAGCACTCTGGGAACTTCAGGGTTCATTTGTAAGCATTTCCAGATTAGACTGGCTAGAGAGAGAACAGGGTCTGGGAAGTAATGCAGCATGACCCAAGGGGCTCTTTCTGGAAAGGAGGGAAGCTGGGTATTGGGAGAAGACATTCTTCTGATCTGGACAAACCCATGCCAAAGGCAGAGCTAACCCCAGCCCAGAGCCGATGGCCCAAAGTCACAGCCCACTCCCCAGACCCAAAACCGCATGCTCTGCAAGCCCCGCGGCCGAGGACCACACGTCTTCCTCTCACCTTGCTGAGGACACCTTGCTGCTGGGCAGGCGACAAGTCAGACAGGTGCAGGGAGATGCTGCTTCTCAGGACCTGCAAGAGGTCCCTGCGGTCCATGCCATAGAAGGCCTGGGTGCCGACCCCAGCCAGAAGCACGCCCATCTGGCTGACACCGTAGAAGGACAGCACCTGGGTGAGGACCGGCCACAGGGAGGGTGAGGCTCTGCTCTAGCCTGTTACCTCTCGGACGCTTACCAGTCCCACACATGCTGGGTATCAGGATGGGCACTAGGGGCACCAAGGTGGGCAAGACACATGCCATCCTCCCAGACCTTCCTTCCTTCCATCAGGAAAGAGAGGTAAATATCAAAACACAAGACTCGTGGTAACTACTCTGCTGGGGGAATTACTCTGCTATCCGAGGCCACATTACAAATACCAAAAAGCATCACCCACACGCCACAGGGGCCAGGAAACGAGCTTTTGTGGTTTAATTTGAACTAGCTGACAGATTTAAAAACCGGTGGAATTGCCATAAAAATCCAGATTTGAGTTTCTGTTCTATAAAAAAAAAATCTGAACATGAGGCAATACTGGGCCTACACTGGCAACAATGGGCAAGAACTGGCTAGCAGCCACCCCTTCAGGTAGGTCACAGGGCTCTCAGTTTATCCAGCCGCACCCCTCTTACAGTGCCTTGAGACAGCCTGCTTCTCTCACTCTGTCACCCCATGCTCATCTATCTACCTGTAGAAGCTTTGAGTTGAAATAAACATTTAAAGATATAAGTCTGATATTTTATGACAAATATGATTGTAGCTGGCCACCCTATCAGAAATTCTACTTGTTTTTTTCCCTCCCTCTTTGGGAGTGAAGATGCTAGATGGTTTTCCTTATAATCAGGGACATTCCTTGGTTCTACAAGAAGACAGTTGAGTGGTTTCCTTTAGTTATTCTCTTGGAAGGGATAGTCTCTTCCTGTCCCCAAAGAAGGCAAGACCTTTCGAGCTCTTGGCTTCTTAATAAAAGTCGCCTCAACCCTCTGTAGGAAGAGTTGGATACTAGGAAAGAGACAAGCCACTTTGTCCCAGGCTGGGAGGGGACCGGAGAGTCTCCCTCAGCTCCCTAAAGTCAAAATCACAGAGAACAGTCCAGGTGGCCCATGAGGCCCCAGTCCAAACAGAAGGGCTGCAAAACCTTAAGCTAAAGTCATCATGAGGCTAGAAGGGATGCGAAGAATGGCCTAGCCTTGGTCTTGAGTCAGAAAGTGAGAATGAGTGTGCAATGGTCATGGTGCCATGACGGAGGTAGTTTGCATGGAAGTTACTCAAGTAGGCTCTGGAGCCAGATGCCCTGGGTTCAATGTCAGCTGTGTCCCCTTTACGTGGCCCTGGCAATTCCCTTATGTGCTCTGTGCTGCCCATGAATGACCTGGAAAATGAAGGTTCTAACACTACTGGTCTCACAGAGTTGTTGGGAAGATTAAATGGTTAACTCACTTAGAACAGAAGTGGCACACAGTAAGTGCTTAATAAATGTTTGCTATTATTTCATATTGGTATTGGTCCCAATCCAATCCTCACGAGCCATTTGGCATCCTGGGAAGTGGATAGGAGTGTAAACTGAAAGAGCGGGACATCAAAACGCTTAGGGGTGAAGTCTCTGGAGCTCCTTCTACTGGGCCTGGCACAGGGACACTAATTCCCGAGGAGAACAGTTCATTTCCCACCCCAGGAGCAGCAAGAACAAGGACTAAGGCTCCTGTCCCCTCCAAACAGGACCTTCCGTGGGGATGATTCTCTCCCTCAGGCCAAGACTGGAAGAAAAGAGCATTATCTCTCATCCCAGGATGAGGGACACGTTCACAGCCTCAACAACAAGCAAGGAAATCCTGGGGTGGATGCCACACATTGCTCAGCATCTCAAAGACAGCTACCCCTCCCTGAGTTCATACTCTAGGGCATGTGTTGTTCGAACCTCTTCCTGGGTACTGACTCACACAATCCTTGCAGCAATCCTGTGGAGTAGGTGCTACTGTTATCCTCATCTTACAAATAGGGAAACTGAGGCAAAGAGAAGTTAAGCCAGTTGTCCGGTGTCACACAGCTAGTAAGTGGCAGAGCAAGGATCTGAACCCCGGTAGTCCTCCTCGGCACTATCTTCTTACTGATTGGCTGCGTCCGCCATGTGCGGATAACTGGGCCTTGGGTCTCAGGGCACTAAAAAAGAGTTCAAAGCTCCAACTGACCTTCTCATGGGCCAAGTACTTGGCAGACAAGATGATGACCTGGCTCTTGGCCCAGCTCGAGACCTGGTTGAGGGTAGAAATGGCGCCGTGCACAGCCTCAGGGGAGAGCGATTCCAGCTGATCGTGCGTCAAGCCCACAACCGCATCTGACAAAGAGCCCAGAGTCTCATTGAGGGTCTGGTTCTCTGTGGCAATGTCCAGGAGGTCAGCTTTGAGCTAGAAGGGATGCAAGCTGGAATGAGCGTGAACAGCAAGCAGGACAGTGGTTCCCTCTGACTACATGCTGGGATGCAAGGACTCCACAACACCCTTGCCCCACCCTGCCCCATCCAACGGAGAGGGGACTCCTCCAAGCCCAGACAATGAGAACCCCTCTGAGAGTTCCACCTCCCCTGGCCTTGGCCTTGATATGCTGCAAGTTCACTGTGTGCTTCATTTAAATATTAATTCGCTATGAAATCAACCTTAAAGCATGGCAGAAAGAAACTTTGCTCACTTCACCCATAACTCCACCACAATCCCACAGCCTCTAGTTTCCTTTTGTGACCTTGAACTCTGTATCCATACATATGGCTGTTTTTCTTTCATAAAATATCCAGGGGGAGTTTCATGATAATATATAATCTGTGTAAATGTAACTCTCAACAGTAACAAGAAAGTAAAAGTCTCCTGAAAATCCTACCTCATAAAAATAACTAGGATTAGTAGCTGGGCATGCATGTTTCCAAGATTTCTTATGCCTTTATAAACCCTATAGACTTTAGAAACCACAGTATGTAGTTTTTTCTTAGTTGTAATATGAATGTAAGTGCAAGTTTCTGCTCTATATTTTTCACTTAAAATTATGTCTTACACATGTTTTCACATTTCTGTGATCACCTGAATTATTTTATTATAATATGCCTGTCTAGTTAGAGTCATGTTTCCCAACTGGTTCCGGTAGAGAAGATGATAAACTCACTTACTGTAACATGAACTCTGTACAAACAGTTGAGAAGAGTTCATGTTTTAACACCTGAATTTGTAGGAAGAATACATTCATTTTAGACGCGTGCACGCAGGCGTTCCCGGCAATACTGAAATGGCCACTGGGGGGCAGCAGAGAAAAGCGAAAGAAATGGCCGTCCCAACTCCCGGTTCTCCAAATTCAGGAACGGCCTCTCCCTAGCGCTCAGTGTCCGCTTCTGTAAATTGAAGGGGTGCCCTGGAGCAGTGCTTCTCACAGTGTGGTCCTTGACCAGCAGCAGCAGCATCTCTCCCGGAGCTTGCTAGAAATTCGGAGGCCCCGCCACAGACCTCCTGAATCAAAGACTCTGGGCCAGGGGCCCTGTGAACTGTATTTAACAAGCCCTCTGGATGCTTCTGATGTACCCTCAGGTTTGAGAACTACCCACCTAGATGATCCCAGAGGGTTCTCTCACGTCTAATCGGATCTGACCTTCGTGGTCAGGGCTGCCACAGCTACTACCCCCGTGGCCGGAAAATACTCATCCAGTATTAGAAGTACCATCTGCTGCGGCTGGACCTAGATTCAGGTTAACCCCACGCGTGTCCTCTCAAAGGCCAGGTGAGACTGTCATCCCCATTTCTCTGGAGTGAAACTGAGGCAGAAGCCCCCGGGCCTTGGGTCCCGTCTGCACCTTCTGAACGCCGGCCTGGAAGCCCCTCAGGCGGCTGCACTTGATCATCTGGTGAAGGCGGACTTGGGCCATGGCGGCGTCCAGCAACTCCAGGTCTCCGTAGAAACAAACCAGCAGGCCCAGCCTGTGTGAGAAGATAAGGGAGCTGGCAGAGGCCCCAGGGCTGGGGGCCACAACCGCAGCCCCACCCTAGTGGGAACCAAGTGCTGTACCAGGTATTGTGCTGAGCCCTTTACCCAGATTCTCTCATCACAACAACCCTGGGAGGTAGGTGGACTGTTAGCCCCATTTCACAGAAGGGCAAACTGAGACTCAGTGATCTTGCCCAAGGCAAGCAGTGGAGCTGGACTTAAATGCGGATCCATCTAACTAGGCCATCTCTCCCCTGGGGCGGTAAAGGGCACAAGGAAACAATGCTGGTTAGCCATGCAAAACTCCCCATTTCCACGTGGAGATAAGGGGTTTGTCCAGCCTGAGGGATTCGCTGAGGCAGAGATTTAGTTCCAGGATGCTTTATAACCTATACCCCCAAATGATGACTTCAAAGGAAAGAGGAAGACAGGAGGCAGAACAATGTAGGGACAGAGGTGGGATTTGAACCCTGGTCTAGCTGGGAGCACTATACCTAGTGGTTAAGAGCATAGCTTCAGGCCAACTGGAGTTTGAAGCCCAGCTCTGCTAGGTGTTTGACTTCCAGCAAGCTACTTAACTTCTCTGCAAAGTTGCTGCACACAGCTGTGCAGTGCACACTCTGTACTACTGTACAGGGTGGCCTTGCCTTTCTGAGCCTTTAATAAAGGGGGGGGGGTTGCTTTGTTCATCATAGCACATCATAATAAATATGATGACGGTAGGAATGTACAAGAGTTAAATGAGAAGAGGCACACCAACTGATTAACACACGTCCTGGTGGCCACTAAGCAAGCATTCATGAATGGACGCTCTTAGAGTTAGTATAAAATCTACTTGACTTAGCATGGCTGGCCCACCTAGTTGACCATGCTCAACCTGGTTCCACCCTCTCAGAAAGACACTGACACGCCCGGGCATGTCCACAGGAGAGGAACCAGGTCAGGAAAAGGCTTTGAAAATGTGTCTGATGAGAAAAGAAGATGCAGGGGAAGTGAAGACTGAAAATCAATAACTGCATTAAGAATCACGTCTCTTGAGCACTCACAGAATGTCAGGTGTGTGTAATCCTTACAACGACCTTCATGAGGCAGAAGATTATCATCTCCCATTGTACGGATGGGGAAACGGAGGCAGAGAGAGGTGCACTCACACGGCCAAGATCACACAACTTGCAAGTGGCAGAGGCAGGATTAAACCCGGGAAGTCTGGCTCCAGGCCCATGTTCTTAACCACTAAGCTACTTTTTGTGTAATATAGAAAAATGGGACCCATGCTGATGGCTGAAAGTTACTAGAGATGGGGGAGAAGGTGTAATCGTTTTATATGAGAACATTCCCTACCAGTGACTCTTTGAAAAAATGTAAGGTCATATGGTGATGTCAGAGGAAGCCCTGTGACAGCAAGTTCCTGGGAGATGGAGAGAAGATGGCCAAACAGTGCTCACCACCCCTCCCCATTCCATGCTCCCTCCCCCTGACATTCAAACCCTGTCTGGGATCACCCCTGCACAGCTCCTGGCCCTCCCCTGCTGGAAATGGGTCCAGGGGATCACGTTACAATCACTACATTCTAGAGCAGATCACATCCTGGGCTGCTCACCTGAAAGTCTGGATAATAAGGGGTTTGCAAATATAGGGACCCATCAGCTATTTCCAATACTCAACCCAACCTAATGGAAGTTACACATTTATCTTGGAATGGATGGAGTACTGAGTATTTAAAATGTTCCATTTCCACGCTCAGAGCTGGAATCTTAGCACAAAATGCCTGGCACAGAGGAGATGCTCTGAAAGCATTTGTCCCTCTCTGCCCACTTCATAAGTCCTTCGAAGGGTATTTCTTTGGGGAAACACCTCCCCTCACATGCACAGAGACGTGAGAATTCAAAGAGATGGATCAGCCACCTCTCTTCCTTCCCGGGGACTTTTGCTGCTCACAGGAAGCTGACGCTTAGATTGCATCTTAGGAAACAGCTCTGAGGGCCCAGAGCCCACGCCCTTTACCTGTGGATGGTGGAGGTATTCCTCATGTCAAAGCTGGAGGAACTGATCCTCTCCAGAAATGCCTGGGCCAGTTCAGGTGTGATGTCATAAATTGTGTCCAACTGCTTGGTAGCATTGTCATAGCTGATAAACAGCCCAATCTGGTGGACAAGGACAGGAAGATCAATGAGGAGGGCTAAGGCGGCTCCGTGCAGCCCCACCCTGGCGGTCTGTGCGGTGCCCCCTCCCAGAGCCCCACTTCTCATTGTCAGTGATTTCCTAATGGTCAGTAACTGATGCTTTGGTCTCCTCTTCAACCCAACTGTTACTTAGGAAGGTATTATTTTTTTAATATCCGACCAGTTGAATTTTTTTAAAGCTCATATTTGCACATTAATTTCTAGGTTTGTTATACTGAGGTCAGAGAATGTGGTCCACAAATTTTCTGCTCAGGGGAATCAGAGGTTTTTGTAATAGATGAGTTGGGTTGTAAATGGCCCCCGAGTGATGAATAAGAGTGCGTTCTCTTTGTAAGATACAAGTATATTTATAGTCAGCTTTACTAACTACGCTAGTCAGAGTCTTTCCATTCTTGTTCACTTTTTGCCCGTATGCCCAAGGGTGTCACATTGAAGTCTCCTGTATTTCAACCCACTACTATTCTGTGCCTACAGGACTCACAGTTGTCTCTCCCTCACGGATGTACTCTTTGTCCATATAAAATTCCCCCTTAGTCTTGGTGCTCTGTAGCTTCTCCTCCTTTCTCTACATTTTTAGGTGGTGAAGAAAAGTTGCAAGTGGGCTCTTGATCTTAGACATTTCCCCTAGGGGCCCAGCTTCCTAAGAATTTAACCTCTATCTACTTCCCGAAATTCACTCAATGTTGGGAAAGTAAAATGGAGGTTTAATCCATTTTATAACTGAAGGTTATAACATTGAAAGACGTTTGAAATATTTCCAGCCACCTTAAGAGGAACCTAGTTCTGCCTCTGGTTTCATAATAACCACACAGAGTTGGGTCAACTGGTCCTTGAACAAGCCAGTCATTTGATGCAAACACTTCTCTTACTGGCCAGAAGAAAGCCAGGGCACACATGATAAAAACTGGAGGCAGGAGGGCCAGCTCCATGGTGTAGTGGTTAAGTTTGGCACGGTCCACTTTGGTAGCCTGAATTCGCGGGTTCAGATCCTAGGCACAGACCTACATCATTCTCAACCATGTTGTGGCAGTGACCCACATATAACGTGGAGGAAGATTGGCACGGATGTTAGCTCAGCGCTAACCTTCCTCAAGCAAAAAACGAGGAAGATTGGCAATGGATGTTAGCTCAGGGCAAATCTTCCTCAGCAAAAAAAAAAAAAAAAAAAAATTGGAGGCAAGTCCCAAACTTTATGAATGCTTCCCTTTTGGCAGCATTCTTTGGAGGCTGCATTCCAAAATCATGATGTCCAAGGGATTTTAGTGTCATTGTGTCCACATCAGGAGAAGGAGACAGACAGGCTGCCCAGTGAGTTAAGTAAGCTTAAAACATGTGCATTTCTCCCTGTAAACTCGAGAGTTAGAATCCAATCATTGCTCATGCTCAAGTAGCTATCAATAGAAGTGGCTAATAATCCACGTTGCTTTTGATCTGGGTTCATGCTTCCAGAGACTGGAAACTTTACAGCTATTGTCCTTGGCCTTTCTTGAGTACAAAAATATGCTTAAATGATTTTTGGTTCAGAGCCAACACCCTTTATATCACATCTGCTCACATCAGAGCTATCTTAGTTGTCCACAATTCTTTTTCTTTTCTTAGCTCTTCTATACTAGAACACAATCTGACGGGTGACATTCCAAAGTTTTCTTTAGAGGTTCAAGATATTTTGGGGCTGAGGCGGGTGTCCAATTTCCAGAGCACCGTGACTGACTGGCTGAACACGAAAGGTTTAGAATACGCCTGACTCCAGATGTATCAGTAACGGGGACATGCAAAGGTACTTCCCCAACTTACTTCTATAGGACTAATTTTCATAATTTCTTCAAATGATAGGTGCACCATATATCTGCCCAAAATCCATAAGTTTTCTGCACTGACCCATGAAACAGAGTTATCTGCAAAAAATAAATAAATAGATAAATAAGTAAATAAAAGCCTTTGTATGTGATAGTCAAAAGCATCTTTGATGTTGGGACCTTCTTCTTGCACTCATTAGTTCATTAACTCGTTCGACAACCATTTTTGGGGAGCCTCCTACTTGTGAGATGCTATGCTACACACAGGTGCCCACAGACGCCCGCCACCTGAGGCAGGTTTGTTACTCAATAGTGTGGTCCCTGGACCAGCCCCATCAGCATCACTTGGAACTTGTTAGAAACGCAGATTATGTTTTAAGACTTAAGACCACAAAATATAGTTCTATTTTTAGTTCACTTAGTTACTAACTTGAAATATGTTTGACTCTTTGATTACTACCAGTAACAACTATGATCGTTCTTATCGATGATCATTGTCTTACTATACTTGAGCCAAACCAAACTACCTGTCCTTCCTCATGGGCACCTCAAATGTTCTCGAAATCCTCGCTTGCTTGGGCCCTTCACATCAGCTATCATGCCTTTCCTCTAACTCTTCTGCTTCCAAATTGTGTCTTCAAAATTAAGCTCAAATGTTTCCTCTTCCTTAAAGCCTTCTCTTGTCTCCTCAGCCGGCAGCAATTTCTCCCTCCTCTGAATTCCCAGAGGACTCTCTCTGTCACTCTGTTCAAGCATTTGAAATTCCCCAGCAGTGCGATGTCAGTGGGACTTTAAGAACAGTCGTGTCCAGGATCTAACTTCAGGTTTCACTGAGCTAGAATTGGCCACCGTGCCCCCAATCCTTCAATAAAGGACTTTTACATACAACAACATTGCGTTGGTAGCATTTTCGGGAAATGAAAGCAGCAGGGGAGTGTTTACAGGGTGCAGGGAATCAGTCACCCAGAGCTGTTGCAGGAAGCTGTGGGCAATGGCTGACTGCCAGACGGGATGGAGAAGTCAGCTGCTGCATGCATGAGTCACAAGAACAGGGCGCCACCCCAACCCAGCAATCGGAGCTGTTGGGCTGAGCACAGGTAGATGGCCTATGATTCCCTAGATGGGGACTCTGGACATTTGACTGGCTTATTAGAAGAAAGGGTAGCCCCAGAAGGCCAGAGAATTTGTGGGGGAAAACCACTGAATTCACCAAGAACCAAGTTGAAATATTTACTCCGGCCCTTTACAGAAAACAGCTGCCACAGGCCGTTGTAGTCTAAGTGGCAACCCTCTCCATGGCGTTTATCCATTCGATTTTCTTCACAGCGGTACAAATATCTGAGTTCTCTCTCTCACTCTCTTTTTTTTCATTTACTTTAAAATGTTTCTCCACCTACCTCCCACAATAAAACAATAGCTCCCTGAGAGCCAAGACTTTGTCTTCTTTTCCTCTGTGTCCCCAGTGGCTGACATATACTCACTCGGCTTTTTGGACAGGTTAAAAAAGTTTCTTCTGTTTACTTGACTGACATTAAACATTCAGTAAGTTGAAGCTGTCTGAGGAATTGTTTGCATTACTCATCTACATAGCCATTCTTTTCTATATTTCTTTTTTTCCCAATTGTAAAATACACGTAACATAAAATTTACCATTTTAGCCATTTCTAGGTGTGCAGTCAGTGGTATTAAGTACACTCACTTTATTGTGCAACTATCACACCATCCATTTCCGGAACATTTCTCATGTTGCAAAACTGAAACTCTGTGCTCATTAAACACTAACTCGCCATTCCACCCTCCTCCCAGACCTCACAACCACCAGTCTACCTTCTGTCTCTAAGAGTCTGACTCCTCTAGGACATAGCAGGTTTTTAATAAACATCTGTCAAATAAACAAATCCTTTGGTTGTCAGGAAACTTAGCACTAAAATTCTGTGCTTTATTGCTTAGATTTTCTTTTAAAAAATGATTTTTTGCACTTTAATACAGATGTTTTAATACAGATTTTGAACTTGCAACCTTGTTCTAAAGGTTCTCATCGAATCTACGAAGGCATCATTATTTACGTTCCACTAAGAAACCAGGACGTGCCATCAACAATGAGATACAGATGCATCCTTATTTCGGAGAAGTAGGGCACTGATGAAATGGGATATGTGTTTTATTCCATAAGCCACATCAAACCCTTTTGGGAAGCTGGGGGGCAGGGAAAATGATAAGTGACATGAAATCAAATCCCTGTTTTCAGATATGAAGCACCTCTTTCGAGGATGAACTCCCCCTGGAACGTGGTCGCACTCAGAGTGCGGGCTCACCAGTGGCGTTGGAGGATGTCTGCAAAATCCCAGCCATCCAGGAGTAGAGAGCTCTCTGGGAGTGCGCCGAGGTCTGGTCATAGAGCTCTTTGAATACAGCAGATCTAAATGACACAAACATGGGCATCAATTCAGGAACAAACAGGCGGGGGCTGCCTTGAGGCCGCGTCAGAAGGGTGAGTGTACCGGAAGCTGTCTTGTGTTAAAAACCTCCCCAGTCCCTTGCTGTATGTACTTATTTTTCCATTTCTCCTCTTCCCCTCACAGCTAAATACTTTCCAGAGAGTGGTCTCCACTTCCTCACTTCTTGGTCATTTTTTTTTTTGGTAATAGCTTTATTCAGATATAATTCATATACCATACAATTCATCCCTCTAAAGTGTACCATTCCACGGTTTTCAGTATATCCACAGACTTGTGCAACCATCACCACAATCATCTTAGAACATTTTAAGCACCTCAAAAAGAAACCGTGTACCCTTTAGACATCACCCCTGAACCTCTAGTCACCCCAACTCCTAGAAACCACTAATCTACTTTCTGTCTCTATAGATTTGCCTCTTCTGGACATTTCAGATAAATGGAATCATACAATATGTCATCTTTGTGTCTGGCTTCTTTCTCTTGGCTTGATGTTTTCGAGGCTCATCCAGGTTGTAGCACGTATCAGTCCTTCATTCCTTGTTATGGCCAAATTCTATTCCATTGTATGAATACACCACATTTTGTTTATCTGCTCAGCATTTGATGGACATCTCAGTTGTTTTCACCTTTTGTCTAGTATGAATAATGCTGCTGTAAACATTCACATACAAACGTTTGTGTGGACATAGGTTTTCATTCCTTTGGGGTACATACCCAGGAGTGGGACTGCTGGGTCATATGGTAACTCTGTGTTTAGCCTTTTGAGGAACTTCAGGCTATTTTCCAAAGTAGCTGCACCATTTTCCATTCTCACCAACAGTGTATGAGGCCTCCAGTTTCTCCACATCCTCACTGGCGCTTGTTATTATTATATATATATTATGTTATATGTTATATGTTATATAACATAACATAATATATATTGTGCTATACATTATATATTATATATGTCACTTTGATTATAGACACCTGCTGGGTATGAAGTGTCGTGGTCACCTTTTAAGCCACTGCAATCTGGTTTCCCCACCACTGTACCATTCCCTGTGGCCCAAGTCACCAATGACCTCCTTGTTGCCATATCCAGCAGTCCCATTTGGTCCAAACACAACTTGACCTTTCACAGCATTTGACCCTGGTCACCCTTCATCCTGGAAGCCTTCCCTTACCCCCACCCACCACCGCTGAAAATCAGTTCACCAAATGAACAATTCACCAACCTTCTCTAAGCTTAAAGTTTCTCTGCCACTCTCCCAGTCATTTCATACGTGAATAGGCAAACTTTCCCTTAAGTCCATTTTTTAATATCTTCTCTCTGTATTTTTCTTCGTCTTCCTTCTTTTCATTTTGTTTTTTCATGAGAGCAAAGTACATGAAAGGGACAAGAGATAGACAGAGTTCTGGAAAAAAGTAAACATCATTTAAGGGAAAGCTTGCCCATCTGCAAAAATGCTGGCTCTGTCATTCCCTAGGAGTCTGACCTGGGCAAGTTATTTAATCTCTCTGTGCCACAATTTCCTCATCTGAAGAATGGGGGTGGGATTACTGACATTATCCTCACGGAGAGCAGAGGGATGGTAGAGTACGGTAGGAAGAAGACAAAGCTAGGGTTCCGGAGACTTGCGTTGAGTTCAGATTAAGTTAAGCCCCATGGGATCACCTGAGGGCCTCAGTTTCTTCATCTGTGAAAGAACGGGTTGGATTAGAAGATGCCCATTAGGAAGACTTCAGTAAAAGTGGGGACCATATTCTGGACTCCTCACTCAAGGACTGAGAACCTGGAGTCACATAATGTGATATCTGTATTATTCTGCTGTCTTTCTGTCTACAAGGCTCATAACCTTTCCCCCGGCTCTTATTCAAGGTCTGTATAAACTTTTCGTAGTGGATGTCTGCGGGCTTTGACTGCCCAGCATCAATTCCCTATTTTCTCATAACAACACCTCAATTTTTCTTGGAGAAATGACATTTCTCCCACTCTTGGTTCATGTCGTTTGGGTGGGACTGTGACCCACATCTAAGCCATTCACAATAGTAGATCCCATTGGCCACAGTGATGGGCTCAAGGATGAGCACATGACCCAGTGTGGACCAAGGACAGTAAAGTCTAGGACTGTGGTTGGAACTTCTGGAAAGAGAGACTCTGCCTCCTCTGCATGGGGCACCCTGAGGAGGTTAGCCTGGAACTGCCAGTGCTCCCTCATGAAGAGAGCCTGCCTGAGAGCAAGGCCAACTCAGAGGGCAGCAGAGCTGAGAGGTGAAGAGCCAAAGATGTTCCTGATAGCAGAATTTCAGCTTCTGGATCCAACTGTGCCTGAACCAGGCATACACCTAAAACTATTCAATTACATGATCCAATAATTTCCTTTTTTTAATTAAGGTTATAATAGTTTACAACATTGTGAAATTTCAGTTGTACATCATTATTTGTCAGTCATCTTATAGATGTGCCCTTCACCCTTTGTGCCCCCCTACACCCCTTCCCCATGGTAACCATTAAATAGTTCTCTTTTTCCATGTGTTTGTTTATCTTCCACATATGAGTGGAATCATACAGTCTTTGCCTTTCTCTATCTGGCTTATTTCACTTAATGTAATACCCTCAAGGTCCATCAATATGCTTGTGAATGGGACAATTTTGTCATTTTGTTATGGCTGAGTAGTATTCAATTGTATATATATACTGCATCTTCTTTATCCATTCACCAGTCGATGGGCACTTGGGTTGCTTCCACATCTTCACTATTGTGAATAATGCTGCAATGAGCATAGGGGTGCATAAGTCTCTTTGAATTGCTGATTTCAAGTTCTTTGGATAGATACCCAGTAGTGGGATGGCTGGGTCATATAGTATTTCTATTTTTAGTTTTTTGAGAAATCTCCATACTGTTTTCCATAGTGGCTGCACCAGTTTGCATTCCCACCAGCAGTGTATGAAGGTTCCCTTTTCTGCAAAACCTTTCCAACATTTGTTTTGGTTTTTTTTTCTGTCTTGGTTATTATACCCATTCTAACAGGTGTAAAGTGATATCTCAGTCTAGTTTTGATTTGCATTTTCCTGATGATCAGTGATGTTGAGCATCTTTTCATGTGCCTGTTGGCCATCTGTATATCTTCTTTGGAGAAATGTCTGTTCATATCCTCTGCCCATTTTTTGATAGGGTTGTTTGATTTTTGGTTGTTGAGTTGTGTGAGTTCTTTATATATTATGGAGATTAACTCCTTGTTGGATATATGATTTGCAAATATTTTTGCCAGATGGTGAGTTGTCTTTTCATTTCAATCCTGTTTTTCCTTTGCCTTGTAGCAGCTGTCTAGTCTGATGAAGTCCCACTTGTTTATTCTTTCTTTTGTTTCCCTTGTCCAAGAAGACATGGTGTCTGAAAAGATCCTTTTAAGACCAATGTCAAAGAGTATACTGCCTATATTTTCTTCTAGAAGTTTTATGGTTTCAGGTCTTACCTTCAAGTCTTTGATCCATTTTGAGTTTATTTTTGTGAATGGCATAAGAGAAGGGTCTACTTTCATTCTTTTACACGTGGCTGTCCAGTTTTCCCAACAGCATTTGTTGAAGAGACTTTCCTTTAATGTATGTTCTCAGTTCCTTTGTCAAAGATTAGTTGTCTGTAGATGTGCAGTTTTATTTCTGGGCTTTCAATTCTGTTCCATTGACCTGTGTGTCTGTTTTTGTACCAGTACCATGCTGTTTTGATGACTGTAGCTCTGTAGTATATTTTGAAGTCAGGGATTGTGATGCCTCCAGCTTTGTTCTTTTTTCTCAGGATTGCTTTAGCAATTCTGGGCTTTTTGTTGCCCTGTATGAATTTTAGGATTTTTTGTTCTATTTCTGTGAAGAATGTCATTGGGATTCTGATTGGGATTGCACTGAATCTGTAGATTGCTTTAGGTAATATGGATATTTTAACTATGTTTATTCTTCCAATCCATGTGCACGGAAAATGTTTCCATTTCTTTATGTCATCATCAATTTCTTTCAGAACAGTCTTGTAGTTTTCATGAATAGGTCTTTCACTTCCTTGGTTAAGTTTATTCCAAGATATTTTATTCTTTTTGTTGCGATTGTGAATGGGATTGTGTTCTTGAGTTCTCTTTCTGTTAGTTCATTATTAGTGTATAGAAATGCTACTGATTTATGTAAGTTGATTTTGTACCCTGCAACTTTGCTGTAATTGTTGATTATTTCTAGTCACTTTCCAATGGATTTTTTAGGGTTTTCTATATATAAAATCATGTCGTCTGCAAACATCAAGAGTTTCACTTCTTCATTGCCTATTTGAAATCCTTTTATTTCTTTTTCTTGCCTAACTGCTCTGGCCAAAACCTGCAGTACTATGTTGGATAAGAGAGGTGAGAAGTGGGCACCCTTGTCTTGTTTCTGTTCTCAGAGGGATGGCTTTCAGTCCTTCCCCTTGAGTAGGATGTTGGCTGTGAGTTTGTCATACATGGCCTTTATTACGTTGAGGTACTTTCCTTCTATACCCATTTTATTGAGAGTTTTTATTGTAAATGGCTGTTGGATCTTGTCAAATGCTTTCTCTGTGTCTTTTGAGATGATCAGGTGGTTTTTGTTCCTCATTTTGTTAATGTGGTGTATCACATTGATTGATTTGCGAACGCTGAACCATCCCTGCATCCCTGCTGTAAATCCCACTTGGTCAGGGTGCATGATCTTTTTAGTGTATTGCTGTATTGTTTGCCAATATTTTGTTGAGGATTTTTGTGTCTACGTTCATCAGCAATATTGGCCTGTAATTTTCCTTCTTTGTGTTATCCTTGTCTGGCTTTGGTATCAGGGTGATGTTGGCCTCATAGAGTGTGTTAGGAAGTGTTGCATCTTCCTCAATTTTCTGGAATAGTTTGAGAAGGATAGGTATTAAATCTGTGAATGTTTGGTAGAATACTCCAGAGAAGCCGCCTGGTCCTGGACTTTTATTTATGGGGAGGTTTTTGATTACTGTTTCAATCTCTTTACTTGTTATTGGTCTATTCAGATTCTCTATTTCTTCTTGATTCAGTTTTGGGAGGTTGTAAGAGTCTAAAAAATTATCCATTTCTTCTAGGCTGTCCAATTTGTTGGCATATAGCTTTTCATTGTAGTCTCTTATAATCTCTTGTATTTCTGTTGTATCCATTGTAATTTCTCCTCTTTCATTTCTAATTTTATTGGAGTCTTCTCTCTTTTTTTCTTAGTGAGCCTGGCTAAGAGTTTGTCAACTTTGTTTATTTTCTCAAAGAACCAGCTCTTTGTTTCATTGATCCTTTCTACTGTCTTTTTTGTTTTGATTTCATTTATTTCTGCTCTAATTTTTATTATTTCCCTCCTTCTACTGACTTTGGCCTTTGTTTGTTCTCCTTTTTCTAATTCTGTTAGGTGTAGTTTGATAGCACTTATTTGAGATTTTTCTTGTTTGTTGAGGTGAGCCTGTATTGCAATGAATTTCCCTCTCACAACTACTTTTGCTGCATCCCAAATGAGTTGGTATGGTGTGTTTTCATTTTCACTTGTCTCCAGATAATATTTGATTTCTCCTTTGATTTTTCCAATGATCCATTGGTCGTTCAGTAATATGTTGTTTAATCTCCACATCTTTGCCCCTTTCCCAGCTTTTTTCTTGTAATTGATTTCTAGTTTCATAGCATTATGGTCAGAAAAGATGCTTGATATTATTTCAGTCCTCTTAAATTTATTGAGGCTTGCTTTGTTTCCCAACATATGGTCTATCCTTGAGAATGTTCTGTGCACACTTGAGGAGAGTGTGCAACCTGCTGTTTTTGGAGGGAGTGTTCTATATATATCTATTAAGTCCATCTGGTCTAGTTTTTCATTTAATTCTACAATTTTCTTGTTGACTTTCTGTCTGGATGATCTATCCATTGATGTAAGTGGGGTGTTGAGGTCCCCTACTAGTATTGTATTGTTGTTGATGTCTCCTTTTAGGTTTGTTAATAGTTGCTTTATGTACTTTGGTGCTCCTGCGTTGGGTACATATATATGTATTATGTCTTCTTGGAGGAGTGTCCCTTTTATCATTATATACTGCTCCTCTTTGTCTCTCTTTATCCGTTTTTACTTGAAGTCTACTTTGTCTGATAGAAGTATGGCAACACCTACTTTCTTTTGTTCACTATTAGCTTGGAGTATCGTCTTCCATCCCTTCACTCTGTGTTTGTCTTTGGGGCTGAGATGTGTTTCCTGGAGGCAGCATATTGTTGGGTCTTGTTTTTTAATTTATCCTGCCACTCTGTGTCTTTTGATTGGAGAATTCAATCCATTTACATTTAGAGTGATTATTGACATGTGAGGGCCTAATGCTGCCATTTTATTGCTAGTTTTCTGGTTCTCCTGTGTTTCCTTTGTTTCTCATCCCATATATTTCAGACTACCAATTCAGTTAGGTTATTTTCTATGCTGGTTTTCTTAATTCTCTCTTTATTTATAATTTGTGTCTCTGTTCAAATTATTTCTTTAGTGGTTACCATTTGGCTCGTATAAAACATCCCATAAATGAGATAGTCACATCTTATTTCTTCTTGTGTTGTGAGTTTGTGGTTAAAATCACAAGATTATATTTATTCTTCATGTTTTCCTTCCCTTTATCCTTAATGTTATAATTAAGCATTTGCTAATCTGTTCTGATGGAGAGCTGCAAATTTCTGATTTTGTCTATCTACTTATCTTCTTGCTCAGGGTTTTGTAACCCCTTTTCTTTTTCGTTTTTTTTCCCCAGGTATGGGGGCCTTCCTGAGAATTTCTTGTCAGGGGGGTGGTCTTGCGGCGATGAACTTCTTTAACTTTTGTTTATTTGGTAAAGTTTTTATTTCTCCATCATATTTGAAGGATATTTTTGCTGAGTAGAGTATTCTTGGCTGAAAGTTTTTGTCTTTCAGAATTTTGAATATATCATTCACTCTCTCCTAGCCTGTAAGGTTCCTGATGAGAAGTCTGCTGACAGCCTGATAGGGGTTCCCTTGTAGGTTATTTTCTTCTGCCTTACTGCACTTAATATTTTTTCTTTGTCATTGACTTTTACCAGCTTTACTACTATATGCCTTGGAGTTGGTCTTTTTACAATGATAAAGTTTGGAGATCTACTGGCTTCTGTCACATGGATTTCCAGCTCCCTCCGCAGGTTTGGGAAGTTCTCAGCTATTATTTCTTTCAACAAGCTTTCTGCTCCATTCTCCTTCTCTTCTCCCTCTGGGATACCTATAATCCTTATGTTGCATTTCCTAATTGAGTCAGATATTTCTTGGAGAGTTTCTTCATTTCTTTTTAGTTCTCTCTCCTCCTCTCTCTGAAGCATTTCTATAATTCCTGTCCTCCAGACTGCTAATTCTGGCCTCCATAATATCAGCCCTACTGTTTTGGAGTCCAGATTTTTCTTTATCTCATCCATTGTGTTTTTCATCTCCAAGAGTTTTGACTGGTTTTTCTGTATAGTTTCAAGCTATTTTGTGATGTAGCTCCTAAACTCATTGAGTTGCCTATCTGTATTGTCTTAACTCATTGAGTTTTTTAATGATAGCTATTTTTAATTCTTCATCATTTAGGTTATAGATTTCTGTGTCTTCAGGATTGTTTTCTGGGTACTTGCCATTTTCCTTCTGTTCTAGAGATTTCATATATTTTTTCATACTGCTTGATGGCGTGGATTTGTGCCTCTGCACAGAGATAGAATTTGGTTACCACTTCCACTTGCTGCCACTGAGGGGAGGGGGCAAGAACTGTGTAATCTGTGCCCACCAGGATCCCCATCAGCTGTTCCTGACTGAGCCTGGGCCATTCCTTGGGATCACAGTGGCCCTGTGGGGTTTCCCACCAACTGTGGGAACAATCACATGGGGACTTCAGGTTGCTGCCGCCTGCTTCCTCAGGCCCACCTAGACACACTCCCCGCTTAGGGACTGCAGCGTTGTTATGGGCTCTTGAGGCAGCTGGGAGCTTGTTCGCCCAGACTCACAACTCCACTGCCATCTGGTCCTAGGTTGTACTAGCTGTTGTGCTTGGGTTGGGGCCTCCCCACTGGGTCTGAGCCTGTGCTGCTCCCTGGTTCTGTGGTGGGATTGTGGACTCTCCCACTGGTTGAGAGAGTGATCACACAGGGGCTCAGGGCTGCTGACACCTGCTTCCACGATCCTGCCCATCGTACTGTCCCTTCAGGGCTGCTGTGCTACTGTGGACACTTGTAGTAGCTGGAGGCGCTTTCGCCCGAGCTGCAGATATGGCACCATCTGTTCCTAGGTCACCCCAGTCTTTGTGCTTGGTGGGCGGGGCCTACCCCACCAGGACAGAGCCTGAGTCCCTCCCTGGAGCTGCACTGGGACTGTGGATTTTCCCACTGGACCAAAGAGCAATCACAGGGGCTCAGGGTTGCGGTCACCTGTTTCCACAGTCTCACCGAGGTGCATGCCCACCCTCAGGGCCATGGCAGTGCTGTGAGTGCTTCATCCAGGAGAGCAGTCGCTCTCAGTTACTGGGCTGTCTGGAGGCCGGAGAGTTCTCACCTATCTCCACCTCCTCCCCACGGGTAGTCCATCCACCTTCCGATGTATAGCAGTGTGGGTCTCTCAGGCGTCCTGAGGTGCTGTATGAGTATCCTCCATTGATCAATGAATGTCCATTTAGTTGTAGTTCGAAGCGGGAGAGACAAAGGGAACTGCTCACTCTGCCATGTTGCTGATGTCATCCCCTCAGTAATTCCCTTTTTGAAACAGGAATTTCGAAAATGTTTGAATGGGTTTTCTGGCACTTGCAATCAGGTGAGCAGTAGCCAAATAAACTCCCTCTCCCAATTCTGTTCTCTCCACTTCCACTCCCACCCATATACAACCTGAGTGAATCAGAGGGAGGGGAGATGCTGAGTTAAGAGGGACTGTGTAACGGCATGCAAAACAAAGAGGTTTTGCATGATATATGTCTTGGCCAAAAAATAGACATCCTGGAGACAAAATGAGGTCAGTATATTGTCTGTTTCCCCTACAGTCCTTTGGAGGAAAACACACAAAAAATAGGATCTTCCAAGTTGCCATCATCATATTGGTCTATTCCTTCTTCTAAATCATTTTTAGACTTAGAAAGGGCCTTTTGGGACCATAAAGTGACATAATTAATAAAAGGGGGAGCTGGCAGTGCTCACAATGCCTAGGCTCTGTCAAGTCCTAGACACAATCCTCTAATTTGGTGTTCCCCACAGTGTAATTTCATATAGGGTAGGTGCTTACAGACATTAACTGGTGCAACATCTCAAAAGGAGAAAAGTGCTCCCTTTCCAGTGCTCAGTCAATCCTGCTGCCCCTCACGGAGAAAGTCTGTTCAGTGCTAATCAGTTTCAACACACACTCAGCTCCTTTGTTAACCAAGAGAACAGGCCCCAGGCCCAGAGCCTTGGAAAAGCAACATACCTAGGCAGGATGTACTGACACTGTTTTTTTTTTTTCATTGATTTTATTTTTATGATTACCTTTACTTAAGACAAATGATATTGGTTCCCTATTTACAGTAATTATGTCATATTTACTTTAAAAATAGATATTTTTAAGTAAAAGGAATGATTCATTATAAAGAAAAATGTGAAGTAAATAACAGTACAGGTGGTGTATAGATGTCTCAAAAAATTGTGAGGATGATACACGAATGATTGAAATTTGAGAGACACTGTTTTAATCAAACGATCTCTAAACTGCACAGATTTTTTTTCTTTTTGAGGAAGATTAGCTCTGAGCTAACATCTGCTGCCAATCCTCCTCTTTTTGCTGAGGAACATTGGCCCTGAGCTAACATCTGTGCCCATTTTCCTCTATTTTACATGTGGGATGCCTGCCACAGCATGGCTTGATAAGTGGTGTGTAGGTCTGTGCCTGGGATCCAAACCAGTGAATCCCAGGCCCCTGAAGTGGAGTGCATGAACTTAACCACTGCACCACCAGGCCGAGAAGATTTTAAGCTTCTCTTCCAGACTTTGCACACCAGCCTGTCCTCCCACCCCCACCGTCCACCACCTTTCTCTCCTTTCTCATGTATTACCTCCTTGAATTCTCACAACAGCCTCTGTGGGGCAGGGAGGGAGTTAGCGGGTGGGGGGAGCACTCACAGGTTCTTGAAGGCATCCTCACGCAGGTCCTGGGGGAGCCTCCCTGTGACGTCCAGCTGGAGAAAGCTGCCTGAGGACCCCCTCAGCAGCCTGCCCAGGATCTCTACACACTCGAGGGAGTTCAGCACCTGGAAACACCTCTCGAGCGTGATGAGAAACAGGCTGCGGTTCACACCCGGGCTCTGCAAGGCTTGTTCCCGAATCTCTCCCAAGTCAATAATGATGTCTTCCAGCTCCTAAAGGAATGACAGAAGCTGGGGCTGTCCTGAGAGCTGCCTCTTGATTTGGAAGCCCTAGGAGGGACCACACTTAGCAGCAGTGGGGAAATTCAGGACCACTGTTTAACACCATGCAGCTATGTCAAAACTTCTAGAAGTTTCCATCGGCTATGGAACAAAGTCAAGGCCTTCACCTGCTTCACCCATACTAGGCAACTTCTTGCTCTCCAGATACACCATGACTGTCATACCTCAGGGCCTTGCTTTACCTGGAATTCCCTCTCCACCTCCTTCTCCTAGCAAAATGCAGCTCATCCTTTAAGGCCAAGCTCAGTCATCACCTAACTGGCGAAGTCTTCTCTGAGGTCCTCTTACTTTGGTCAACCAAGTCTCCATCCACTATGTGCTCCCAAGAGCATCTCGAACCAAACTCTATGATGCATCAGAGATACTTATGGGCCTGTCTTTCCTCCAGGCCAATGGTTCTCAATCCTGGTTGCACATCAAAATCACCTGGAAGGCGATCCCCTAGCACTGCCAAATAGAGTCTGATTTAGTTGGTCTGGGGTGGAGCCCTGGCATCTGATTTTATTGTGCAGCTGGGGTTGAACCAGGAAAGTCCTCGAGGCCCAAGCCAAGTGCCTAGTGGAATGCCTGGTACGCAGAAGGCAATGAGAAATGACCGGTTAGAAGGAATGAATCCTTTGCACCACAGAACCCAGGAATGCCGACACGGTTTAGTCACAATCCGACTAGTCCCTCTGTCCTTCACCCGACACACCCTCAAGAATAACAGCTACCATTTACTGAGCAGTGACTACACACCAGGCACTGTGCCAAGCCGAGAGAATTATCATGTAATTCTCACAAGAGTCCTATGGTTAAGCCCCATAGGTCCGAGGGTCAGACATTCCTAGGTTCAGATCCCAGGCCTTATCCCAGGGATAATCTACTTATTATCTACTTATTATCTGCATGTCCTTGAGCAAATCACTTATCTTCTTTAAGCCTCAGTTTCCTCCTCTGTAAAATGAAGACACAATCCGTGCCTACCTCTCAGATTTGTATAGCAATTGAATGAGAGAAGGAATGAGGGTGCCTGGTTCCCACTCAACAAATGTTCGTGGCCGAGTGGTCAAGTTCACGCGCTCTGCGGCAGCGGCCCAGGGTTTTGCCGGTTCAGATCCTGGGGGCAGACATGGCACCGCTCATCAGGCCACGTTGAGGCGGTGTCCCACATGCCACACCACAACTAGAAGGACCCACAACTAAAATATACAACTATATACTGGGGGCTTTGGCAAGAAAAAGGAAAAAAAAGATTAAAAAATCTTTAAAAAAAGAATGCAACTTAGGAGTCCTTAGGCAGGGCTCTTTGGTAGAATTTAGGGCATCTGTGAACATTGGGGGAAACTGCATCCTCATTTTGACTGCCATAAAACTGACACCCGGCACCTCCTTCAGGGATGAACGTCTGCGACAAGCCACTGCGGCAGTAGCAAGACCTTTGATTTGTCATCAACAGAAATCACGGACACTTCCATGGCACGTTATGGTTGTCACAGATGTCTTGAAATCCTGTTTACACGCAACACTTCCTCAAAGTTCCAGAAGCTATTAGACCCACTGTTAAATCTTGTTATTGGATGTGTTCAAGCAGCATACAAATCACTCCAAATTTGTTTGTTTTTACATATTTTGATAAATGTCTTTCAATAGCATCGGCTTCCTTCACAGCCCTTTGTACTTTATGTTATAGACTAACACGTTAGTCTGAGAAGGGCTCCACCAGACACCAGAAGAGCTCACAGCTGGAGTCGAGAGCCCAGGTTCCAACCTCAGATTTCCCACCTTCGAGCTGTGTAACCAGAGGTTTACTCAAGCTCTCCAAGCCTGTGTCCTCATCCACATACTGGAATGCTGAGATTCTAACTCTTCTCATGTCAGAAGGTTCTGGAGAGCATTCAACGGGCCCATGTACGTTAAACCCCTAGAATACTGTCGGCAAACAGGGCCCACAGGCTAAATCTGGCCCACTGCCTGTTTTAGTGAGTAAAGTTCTATAGAACACACCCGCATTCCTTCATTCACCCGCCACCTGTGCCTGCTTTCACGCTACAACAGCAGGATCAAGTAGTTGTGACAAAGATTGTATGGCCTGCAGAGCCTAAAATATTTACTCTCGGGCCCTTTACAGAAACAGCTTGCTGGCTATTCCCTTAGAATAGGACCTGACATGTAGCAAACCCTCAATAAACATTCATCGAGATCACTTTCATAGACCCCCCACCCTCATTTTCACCATACCTTTGCATTGTATTTACTATTCTTTACTTCATAGTTTTCCTTAAACTGACTCTTGTTTAAACTTATATCCATTTCAAAAGGAAACATTACAAAAGGAAAACTACATCACAGGTTCGATGTGTCCATCCTATTTTAACAACAGATATTAAAATAAATCTATGCATATTAAAATGTTTAAAGGGTTCAACTCCTTTTGGGAAACCCTGCTCCACGCTAAAGTTTCTCTGAAAAAGAAAACTCTAAACCTCACCTTTCTGGGTCCCGAGGATTTTCTGCGTCTCAGAGGCTTGCTTTGCTCTTATATCACCAACCCCCTTTTGTGGAAATTATCTGTTTCTGTTTTTTGTCTCCCCTCCGGACCGTAAGCTCCTTGAGGACAGGCTTTCATCTCTGGAGCCAGTGTCCACTGATGCACGGTAACTATCCATGGATGTTTACCAAGCCAAACTATTGGAAGCTCCTCGGTACCCCTCGTTTCTTAGTCCCCGTAGGAGATGAATTATAAAGCTCTCCATTTGAACTTTGGAGAAAGCGAGTGAGAAAACCTGGATCCCAAAGCTCCCAGGAGAGTTGCGGAGGGAGAAAAGGAGAGGAACAGATAAAGAAGGGCCCAGGCCTGAATCAGGCTCAATTCACTTCAGCTCAACAAATACCAACTGGCCCTGGACTTCTCGTATTCCCAGGATGCCAAGAACGCCTCACCAGCGGGTCCTTCTTGTCTTCTAAGAGGCACTTCATGGCGGTGCGGAATTGCTGAGCATCTGTCTCCCTCAGGTCCTCCAGCAGCTTCTGGGGCCAGTACAAACGCTGCTCCAGGTGGTTTCCCATGACTGCCTAGAGATGGGGTGTTGGGAGAGTCAGTGAGGACAGGACAGGAGCATGTGATCAGCACCGTGGCCTGCAGCCCAGCAGGGCTACCCACTTCCCTGCAGAGACCAGAGCTGGCAGCCTGCACACACTTTTGGATTGGCTGGCTCCAAAATTTTTCATTAGCTGCCAACATTTAAAAGTCAGGGGATGCCTCACAAAAATTTAGATTTCCAATTTCTCTTGGAAAACACAAAGATTGGCAATGCCAGGCATGCATCTCCTTCCTGGTGATAATCAGCAGGCTGAGGGGCAGCTGCTCGCTATAATTACTCTCCTGCTCACCATCCACCCAGCCAGCCAATTTCTCCATGGCCTGCCTGGTCCTTGTGGGTGACTGAGGTTTCAAGTTCAGAGCAGCTGGCTTCTGCCCGGAAAATTTACTACCCCCAACTGGGCACTGCTCAAACCCCATCCCATGACCCCAGCTACCAGTGCAGGACAAAAATTCAGGCAGCATGAACAAATTCCCCATGGCATCCCCCCCAGGGCGAGGAGCACAGGCCTGTAGTCTCCCCTAAAAGAGATTTCCTCTGCTATCTTGGGAATTATTTTCTCAATCTCCCTTAAATAGAGGTGCTCTAGAAAGGCAGCATAGCATTATGTCATGGGCAAAAGGTGGGCTCTAGAATCAGACAACCCATGTGCAAATCGCCACATTGCCACTTACTAGCTGCATGGCCTTGGGCACATTACTTAACTAGGGTTGCCAGGTAAAATACAGGATGCCCACTTAAATTTGACTCACAGAATAACTTTTTTAGCATAAGTATATCCCAAATTTTGCATGGGACATACTTACACTAAAAAAAATTATTCGTTGTTTATCTGCAAGTCAAATTGAACTGGGAATCCTCTCTTTCTATTTTCTAACCGAGCATAACCTGTGGGCCTCAGTTCTCTCAGCTGAAAAATAGAGACAATAGTAGGACTTACTATGTAGGGTTGTTATGAGGATTGAATCAGTGTGTGAAGTATTTTCAATAGTGCCTGACACACAGTAAGTGGTCAATATGTATCAGCCATTATTTTCTATTCTGAATGAGCTGAATAATTATTTACTCATTGTCTCTCCCCCTAGAATGAAAGGCCCACATGGGTAGTAACATGACTGCCTATTCTCTGAGTCTCCAGTGTCTAAAACTGTGCCTGTCAGAGAGTAGATGCTACATAAGTAGATACTGAGTGAATAGATGTATATCTACATAGGAAGAGACATAGTGAGTATATCTACTAATCAGGTTAAAATATACACATCTCATGAGAAACCTACTGCTAGAGAGAAAAGGAGCAGCATTACTTCTCTTTAGGATGCCACAGACTGATGAACAGGAGAAAGAAAGCAGAAGCCATGGGGTCAACAGCCACCTCCAGTTAGAGGGTGACCTGGTAAATGGTTAACAACCAGCTCTCTGAGTGTAGTTCTCATGTGAATGCTGTTTGATATTTTTGTTTTTATTAAGAAAGAAGCAAAAATTGAAACAAGAAGGATGTATGCCGTAACTTGATTTATCAATGATATGAATTCTTTGCCAAATCAGATAATAGTTCTTGAATGCTGAAAGAATATTTCCTCAATGTTCTTGGCTAGTCACAGTGTAATAGTAAAGACAGAATACACCACACTGGGCTAATGGTCATGTTAATGAGGCATGTGCTGTCCAGGTTGCCACAGTCCCCACCATGCCCTATCGCTTCCTAAGGCAATATCCATCACCATCTGTTAACATGCTTGTGCTACTGGTTTTCTTATAGTAGAGTTAGAAGGGACGAAAAATATTTCTTGGACTTGTGATTGAGAGACTGATTATTATACCCAAAGATCCACTCCCCTGCTGTTCCTTTTATCAATAGAATCCCACAGGTCTTTGCTGGGTGCATGGCCTCTCAGAAAGGCCTCTCATCTTACTCCTCTGCAGGAAGACGTGACTATGGACTATGAGCCAATGGAGGGAAGCAGAAGGAAGTGTACAACTTGCAGGTCACATCCTTAAAAGAGAAGATGCTCACCCTTCACTTCCTCTTTCCTCCCACCCCCTCCCTTGGGTTGGAGAATGAATGTGCTCTTTCAACCATGCATGCAACAACTTCCTAGAGGATGAGAAAACAAGAAGAGAGAAGGAACCTGGGCCCCTGGGCCACCTTTTGAAATAGAGCTCCCTCTCCTCTCTGGATCTCCCATCTAGTTCTGGACAATTACATGAGATAGAAACAACTAAACTGTTTGAACTGCTGTCATTTTGGGTCTCTTTGTTACAGCAGCTCAACCTATACCCTAATACACCATGTCTCCATCAAAGGTGGAAAAATGAAAGGTAGAAGAGCTTGTATCACGTTTCAAGAAAAACTGGAAAGAACACATTGTGTGTGTATGTGTGTGGAAGTGAAGACTAGCGCTATACCTAGCCCAGTCCCCCAACTTACCTGGCTCCTGAGTTTGCAATCCCTGAGCACTGAGAGAGGAACATATATGGATGATCTCAGGTACACACCTGCAGGCTGGGGATGGTGAAGGCAACATTCCGTGAATTCAGATAGGCCAGGACTCTGCGGGACAGGTCTGCCGTCCACACGTGGGAGCTTCAGTCCAAGACAGATGGGAGAAGGTCACGATGACAGTTCCTCTACGATGAGTAGTTCCCCTACTAGCTGAGTGACGAGGGGACCGGCGTTCAGAGAGGATGGTGGGATTGGGCTGGGGATGCTAGAAACTTGGTGCTTGGAGGTAGGAGATGTGTTAACCTGGCACAGTGGTGTGGAGTTTCCAATTCTAGGAATCTGCCTGGATCCCACTGTCTCAAAGACAATGATCAACTTCTGAGCTGCGTGCAATGCAATATTCTCATTCTCATAAGAATCCACTACAATTAACTGCAATCCAAACGGATTGCCTTAGGAAGATGTGCTAACTATATCAAGTTTTAAAAAAGATGCTGTGTATACCCTGAGAGGCTGGAAGAGCATTGTTAAGAGTCTGGGCTTAAAATCTGGATTTCAATCCTGGCTCTACCACTTAAGTGTGTGGCCTTAGGCAATTTACTAAATTTTCCTGTGCCTCAGTTTCCCTTTCTATGTAATATAGCTAACAGTTGTGAGGATTCAATTCGTTCACACATGTAAAGTGTTTAAAACAGTGCCCAACACATAGAAAATGCACAGTTCAATTCATAACAGCCAAAAACTGGAAACAACTCAACTGTCCAACAATGGGTGAAAAGTTAAACAAATACAGCATAGCCATTCAACGGAACACCACTCATCAATAACAAAGGAACAAGCCGGACTTTTGCTTCCAGATATGATGGAATAATTGGCACTAGATTAACCCTCCTGCTGGAAGCAATTAGAAAATGTTTTATAATCCCATTTTTGTTATAAATAAATAGATGAATGAATAAATAAATAAATACTTTTTTAACCGGAAAGAATATATCCAAAACTATCAACTGGAGTTACCTCAGGGAGAGGAGTGTCTGTGGGATCTTTCACTCTGGCATAATTGGGAGGCCCTGTCATGAGGCTCCAAGGCTCCCATTTTTCTCCTTCATGGTACTTATCATATTAGAATTATCTGCTAATATTTGTCTTTCCACAACACCGTCTAGCACCCTGCCCCATATCCCTGGTATCTAACACCAGCCCGTATACAGTAGGTAACATGACAGTGAGCGCAGTGGGCCCTGGAGCCAGGCTGCTGGACACATACCCCAGCTTCACCACTTCCCAGCTGCGTGACCTTGATTCCCCCTCCCTGTGCCTCAGTTCCATTATTCTGTTCAATAGGATAACCATCGCCCTGTCCCCAGAAATGCTTGTGAGGATTACATGTGCTTCTGTGCATCGAGCACTTAGAATAGCACCTGCCACACAGTAAGCACTCAATAAATGCTAGCTCCTGTGCTAGCGCAGAGAGAAACACAAGTTTGTGGAGCAAATGTGTCTACTTTAAAACACTTGTGCCTTGGTTGACAGTTTTTGCAATGAGTACGTATTACTTTTTACAATTAAGAGACTTCCATTAAGAATTTTTTATAAGAATCTATTCCATCCCTTCCCCTCCCCTCTAGGGAGAGTTACCTTTGAAACTGTATGAGATCCAGTAATGCTACAATGGGAACAAAATGAAAAGACAACTTAAAAAGGAATCATTCCAGAAAGATCACAGTGCATTCTGTTTGAAATTCTTAGAAGCAGCAAGTGGGGACAGGGTGAGTACATTACCATTCAGATAGCTTCCATCTATTATTTCTTCCTAAAAGGCAAAGAGAGAACGTCGAGCATAACATCCAAAAATTGGCAGTTCCAGTAGAGGGGATTTTGATTAAAAGAAAATGGAATACTCACCGCCATTTTTTGCAACAATGGATGCAAATCTGCAAGAAAGCCATTGAATGTATAACTAGAATTGAATTGTGTGACTTTCAAAAATACAAACATAGGTTAGGAAAAGAGCCCCCAAAAAGGTCACTTGCAAAGGAAAATTTTAGTGAATTTTAATTATACCTGTGCTTATATGTACCCAGCATGAAAAAACCTGTTTTGAAACACCTTTTTAGAATAATCCTGAAAATCCTACACATGTGTGCACATATACGAATGCACACATGCACACACACATCCCAAATCACTTTCCAGCATCATGTACCTAAATTGATCTGTCCCCACTCCGTTCCCTAAGATGTCTGGAAGCCATGACAGATGGTTCTTCCCTTGGGACTTACCCTGCCTGGAATCTGGAAGGGCATGACTTGCCACTCCATGGCTGAGGAAAAGGAACAGGAAAAGGGAATATGTCCTGGCTTCCTGAGACATTCTCCTGTAGTTAATTCAAGCATAGAAGCGATTCAGGTTTGTAGTTTTTACTCCATTTAAGAACATTCAGAAGACAAAAGGGCAAGACAGACAGACACAGAATCCCTTGAAGTTTTTAAAAAATAATTTTAAAATTCCACTTACTTTGCTCCATCTAAACCCCTATCCTAGTCTAAGACACAATCATCTCTTTCCTGTTTAAATTCGTACCCCTCCCCCCCAACACCCCCCCCACTCCCCACCCCCACCCAGCAGAGGAGCACTGGACTCCTCTGTTATAAGCATGGACTCTGTTATATCTGACAAGGGATTTATATCCAGAATATAAAAAGAATTCTTACAATTCAGTAAGAAGAAGATAAATAAGCCAATGGGAAAGAATGGAGAAAAGATATGAACTTAAACTTCATTAAAAAATACAAATGGCGGGGCTGGCCCCGTGGCCGAGTGGTTAAGTTCGCGTGCTCCGCTGCAGGCGGCCCAGTGTTTCGTTGGTTCGAATCCTGGGTGCGGACATGGCACTGCTCATCAAACCACGCTGAGGCAGCGTCCCACATACCACAACTAGAAGAATCCACAACGAAGAACATACAACTATGTACCGGGGGGCTTTGGGGAGAAAAAGGAAATAATAAAATCTTTAAAAAAAAAAAAATACAAATGGCCAAAAGCACATAAAAGATTATCAATATCACTAGTTATCAGGAACATGGAAATTGAGTCCACAATGAGATACCACTACATACACACTAGAATGGCTAAAATGACCGCCAATACCAAGTGTTGGCAATGGTGTGGAGCGCCATAAGGTTAAATATACAATACTCTATCATCCAGGAATTCACCCCTAGGCATTTACCCAAGAGAAATTAAAACATATGTCCATACAAAGACTAGTACAGTTTAAATGATAATAGCCAAAAATTAGAAACAACTTAAATGTCCAACAATAGGTGAAAGGTTAAACAAATAAGATATAAATTCAATGGAACACCACTTATCAGTAATAAAGGAATGAGATGGACTTTTGATTCCAGATATAATGGAGTAATTGGCAGGGGATAAAGCCTCCTGCCTTAAACAATTAGAAAACCAACCAAAATATATAAAACAAATAGAAAAAATATTTGAAGAAATAACGGCCAAAAATTTTTCAAGCTTGATAAAACTATAGACCCAGAGATCCAGGAAGCTCAACAAGCAGAAGAAACGTGAAGAAACCACACCAAGGCACATCGTAATCAAACTGCTAAAAACCAATGACAAAAAAAAATCCAACAAAGGAGTTGCATCTAGAATAAAGAATTCTCAAAACCGATCAGTAAAAAAAATAAATAAACGATTCAGTTAGAAAATAGGCAAAAGGTAGGAGCAGACATCTCACCATACAGATGGCAAATAAGTACAGGAAAAGATATGAACATCATTAGCCATTAGGGAAATGAACATTAAAACCACAACACCACTATAGACCTATCAGATGGCAAAAATTTTTTTACAGTGATAAATGCTAAATGCTGGAAAGGACGCAAAGAAACTGAATCACTCATACATTGCTGGTAAGAAAATAAAATGGTAAAGCTACTCTGGAAAATAGTCGTTTCTTATAAAACTAAACGTGATTTAACATACAGCCTAACAACTGCGCTCTTGGGCATTTGTCCCAGAGGAATGAAGACTTATCTTCACAGAAGAGCCTGCACATGAATGTTCATAGCAGCTTTATTCATAATAGCCAAAAACTGGGATCAATACAAATGTCCTTCACCGGGTGAATGATTAAACAAACTAGTACATCCATGCCATGGAATACTACTCAGCAATAAAAGGAGCAAGCTATGGATATGCAGAAATTTTGACAGACCTCAACAGAATTATGCTGAGTGAAAACAGCCAACCACAAAGGTTCATACTATGTGATTCCACTTACACAACATTCTTGAAATAAAATTATAGTGATGGAGAAGAGAATAGTGCTTGCAATGGGGAAAGGTGTGGGTACCAAGGGTAGCACGAAGGAGCCTTTTGGTCGTGGAACAGTTCTGCATCTTGAATGGGGTAGCTGTTACATAAATCTACACATGTGACAAAATTGAAAACTATATGCAAACACACACACAAAGTGCGTATAAAACTAGTGAAATCTGATTAAGCTCTACGGATGGTACTAACGTTAATTTCCTGGTTTTGATATTGTGCTATAGTGATGCGAGATGTAATCATTGGGGGAAGCAGGATGAAGAGTACATGGGAACTTGTCCTTTTTTTCTTTTTGCAACTTGCTGTGGATCTCTAATTATTTAGAAATAATAAAATTTTTAAAGCATCCAAAGAAAAAAAGGTACATTATGTGCACAGGAAAAGAAAGAAACTCATTTATGCAGCAACATGGATGAACCTCAAAAACACTATGCCAAGCAAAAGAAGAAAATCACAAAGAGTATATATTGCATGATTCCATTTACATGAAACTCTAGGATAGGCAAAATAATCTACAGTGACACAAAGCAAATCAGGAGTTGCCTGGGGCCCTACTGGGGTGCAGTGGTAGGAGTTTACTGCAAAAGGGCACAAAGGAGCTTTTTGGGGTGATGGAAATATATTTTGATTGTGGTAGTTGTTACACAGATACATACATTTATAAAATCTCATTGAACTGTACACTTAAAACAGACACATTTTATTGCGATGTAAATTACACCCCACTAACATTGATTTAAAATAGAAAGGAAAAGCATGAACTATGGAGCTAGACAGCCTAGTTTGAATCTCACCTCTACCACTTATTAGCTGTGTGATGTTGTACAAATTACTTAATCTTTCTGTGCTTCCATTTTCTCATCTGTAAGGTGGGGTCAATAATGGCACCCACATCATAGTGTCATATGAAGAGAAAATGAGGTAATAATAGAAAATCACTTAGAACAATGCTTGGCACAAAGAAAGCTCTATATATGGGTTTATTAAATAGGCAAATAAGCCAGACTGATGTTTTCAAAATTCAAATCAGGGGAAAGAACGTTCCAGAAAAAGGGAACCACAAGTGCAAAGGCCTTTGGTTATGAGGTTAGGAATGCAATTTGCATGTTCAGTAAGTCGCATGAGGATGAGAGTAATACGAGATGAGGTTAGGCCATTGTAAGCCCCAAGACTTTTGCTTGGATGGAGATGGGAACCACTGAAGGGGATATTAGCACAAGAGCGGGCTCTGAATTTTTAAAACTGGATCAATAACACTGATTGCCGTGTTGAGAATAGCCTGGAGGGGGGCAATGGCTGAAGCAGGGAGACTAGTCTAGGTTAGAGATGATAACAATGACTTAGTCACAGATCGCAGAGACGGTGGTGAAAAGTAATTGGATTCTGGAGGTATTCTGAAGCGGGAGCCAACACAGTGGATGTGGGGAATAAAAAAAAGAGAAAACTCATAGATGACTCCAAAGATTTCAGCCTGAGCATCTAGAAAGATGGGAAATGGGGAAAACCATAGGAATAGCAGGTTCGAGCGAGAAGCCCTGGAACTCAGGTGTGGACATGCTAAGCTTGAGATGCCTGTTCCACATCCAAGCGGAGATGGTAAGTAGGCAGTTTGGTATCTGAGTCTGCAGGTGAGGGAGAGTTCCAGAATGGAGCTGTCTATACAGAGCACTCGGCATACATGTGAACCCATAACACTGGATGAGATCACCCAGAAAGTAAGCATAGGGAGAAACTGGGTGAGGTTTAAGGGCTGAGACCCAGGGCGTCCTTTTGTTAAGATGTTGGGTAGACCAGGTGTAACCAGCAAAATCCAGACTCTGGGAAACTCCCCAGAACAAACAACTAGTTTCTTCAGCAAATGTATTGCTAAGAGAGAGACAGGAGAGGAAGGAACTAGGGAATAAAAAAAAAAACGAGATAAATCAATCACTTGTAGCACATGGACTTTATTTGGATCCTGATTCCAGCAAACCATAAAAAACAAAACTATGAGACAATTGGGGAAATCTAAGCCCGGACTGGATATTAGAAGATTTCAAAGAATTATTGTTGATATTTTTAAGTTTGATAATGGAATTGTGGTTTTATTTTTAAAGGAGTGCTTACTTTTTTGTTGGTTCGCAAACTGGCCCCACTGCACGGAGGCCAAGGAGAGATGCAGGAAGGAGGCAGAGCCCTGCAGAGCGGCAGGCGGCAGCTCTAGTAAGCAACGCAGCTTACACAGGAGGCTTCTCTTGAGTGGCCACAGAACACTAGATCTCTGTGTCTCCACCAGAATCTTAAGAGTTCATATAGCAGCCTTAACTGGCTTCAGTTACCTACACTGTCCAGATAGTTTTGGCAACACCTTACTCTCTTAAGGCTACGTCCTTGAAAACAGCTCCCACCTTGGGCAGAACATGCATTCCAAGGACAGGGGAAGGGTGAGGAGCCTCCAATTGCCGGGGTCCAGCTCATGGGTCAACGGGCAGTTACATTCTCTCAATGACCTTCTGCAACAGGGGGTCAGCAAGCTACAACCCAAGGGCTGAATTCAAACGGATGCCTGGTTTTGTGTGGCTCACACGCTACAAATGGTTTTTACATTTTTAAATGGTTAAAAAAAATGAAAAGAATATTTCTTGACATATGAAAATGTCATGTATGAAATGTAAATGTTAGTGTCCATAAATAAAGTTTTACTGGAATACAGCCATGCTCATTCATTCAAGTACTGTCTGTGGCTGCTTCATGCGATGACGGCAGAATTGAGAAGTTGCAACTGTGTGGTCTACAAAGCTGAAAATACTTGAGAAGTTTCAACTGTGTGGTCTACAAAGCCAAAAATATTTACTCTCCGTTCCTTTACTGAAAAGGTTTGCCAGCCCCCCTTCTAGAGCTATATCCTTACATATTTACAGGAGAAATGTCATGTTTGAGATGGCTTCAAAATGATACGGGATGGAGGAAATAGGTGGGAGGTGGGTATAGCTGAAACAAGGTTGGCTATGAGTTGACAGTTGAAGCTGGGAGATGGGTACATGAGGTTCATTATATTCTTGTGTGTACTTGTATATGTGTTAGAAATTTTCCACATAAACGACTTTTAAAAAGAAAAAGCAAAACAAAAGCGACTGCATGTTTTTAATAAAAGAGGGTAGACTGAAGAGAACAAACTAGGAAAGGAGGCTGCAAGGAGTGGTGCCAGAGCTAGAAGGAAAACAGGTGAGGATGGCGTCCTGGAGGTCAAGTGCAGAGAGGGGAGGAGGACCACTCGGGAGCTGCTCCTGGGTCCGGTCGGATGAGGACTGGGAATTGCACTTCGCTCCACCTGACTCTCGGGCAGCCCACACCCCAATTGCAGGATGCCGCCCTCTTACAGGAACTTGACAGGAACGCTGTAAAGCACACCCAGGGATCCTCGAGATATTTGATAGGTGCCCCAGAACTCTTTAATACAGATTTCCCTGGTATTGTCTGGCTTGTAATCCAAATGGATTCTTTTTTTTGCAAATGGATTCTTTATCCCCCAAAGGGACTTCCACAACCAGCTTTGGAAACAGTTATGCTCATTTTACTGCCCTGGGCAGAAACAAATGGAAACTTTTGAAACCTCCAGACGAAAAGCCAAGCCTTCTAACAGGTTCTGAGTCCCTGATCCCAAAGGACTTTGCAGATGCGTTCTGCCCCACCAGTCCCACCCTCAGCTGTGTGTTCAGCTCTCATAATAACTCTTACTGGGTTTGGGGGGGTTGGGGTTTGGGGAACCTTTGGCGGTTTTTCTCCCTGCCCTTTGGTCAGCTGCCCTGCCTGGGGCACTGGCCTCGTTCACAATTCTCCAGTTTCCCAGACAATGAGGCTTCTTGTGCTCAGGGCTCCAGCGTCCTGCTAACCCTGTGGAGAGGTTTACGTTACTGAAACAGATGCCGCGCTTTCTGCTGCGCATAATGTCTGCGTTCCAATGAAACCCCAGCCCATCGCCAGCGCGGGATTTGATTTTAATTAAAAGCCCTCCAGGTCACTCTCTTTCAGGAGGCTGGCCAAAAGGATTGAAAGGACTGTCCAGGGCAGTGGCGACTTGGGAGCTGCTAGCTTTCCCACGGGCCCCACCCCAGCCCCCAGAAAAAGCTCCCCCCAGTGCAGACCAGTGGAAATCAGGCAGGCAAGGACTGCAAGGACCAAAATGAAAACAGCAACAATAACCACAAACCTGAAATGAACACGGTGTCCTGAGAAACTGCCCGAGTTTGGATGAGCATGGAGACCAACCATCACGGTTTCCTGGGACTGAAGGGTTGAGTTTAAAAACTGGGAAAGTCCCAGGCAAACCAGGATGAGTTGGTCACCATATGGATGAGAGACATTTCATCGTCTAGGAAACTTGCAAAGATGCCGGAAACTTGCAAAGACGTCAGCAGGTTCCCCCAGTGCTGGGACATCCCACCCCAAACACAAACCAACAGGTCACAATTACATGGAGTTTTACTGTCTGCAAAGCAGCTCCATTTAAGGTATGTATTCAGGATACATACATACGGACCTACAGATACTAACTTGGAGATTTTCCACAAAAAAAGAAACGTGAGACCATTTTCATTCCTATTAATGCACAATGGGCTAGGTCTTCTGGCTTGTAGAATACCAGGCTAATTAAGCTGGATTTGCATTTTATTTCAAACCTTGGTGTGGGAACAGCCCAGCTCGCAGGGGTTGCAGAAGTCAACGGAATGGGCACTTTCTGGACTGGAGGCATGGAGGCCTGAGCACTCGTCCTAGCTCTGCCCCAAGGGTGAGACTCCCCTTCCTCTCTTTTAGTCTCAGAGGAGCAACACGGAACACTTGGGATTCCGTGATGAAAAGAGGAGAGGGGAAGAAACTGGTCTCACTGAGCATCTTCCAGGCGCCGGCATCGTGCCTGGCGCCCCCTTTCACTTCTTTCCATCGGCCCTGAAGGCTTACTTTATTTGGTTGCACAGCTGAGTTCAGTGGATATACGGAGGTCACACAGCAAGCAAATGACAGAGAGGGGTCTTGATGCAGGGCTGCCTGACTCCCTAATAATCACAATCCTAGCAACCATTGAAGGAGAGAGAACAAAATATATGCCTCTCTTTATACATTGTCTCACTTAATCCTTGCAGTCTTTGAGGCAAATATTACCATTATCTCTACTTTTCACACATGAGGAAACTAATTCTAAGAGGTCAAGTGATCTGATTAAGGTCACACAGTGCCAGGGCCGGGTCCCAAACCCAGAACTAAATGATTTCAAGCACTTACCAGCTTTGCTCTGCAGCCTCTCTGCTCAGCAGCCCTGACCCTAAAACTCCAGGTGGCTGGTGCCACCTCAAGGATAGGAGCCCCAGCTTTAATTTGGACCACCCGTCACCAGCTGTGCACTCTTGGGAAAATTCCTTAACCTTTCTGGGTTTGCATTTCCTCCACTGTACAATGGGGATGGCAATAGCACCTCCCTCCCAAAGACTGTGTAAATGTTTTTAAAGTTCACAGGCTTATCCAATGCATAGTCGGTGCTATTTGCCTTACCTGCATGTTCCCATTTTTTTGCTCACAACAGCTATAAGGTAATATGGGTAAAGAACTTTCCTTATACGTAAACTATGTAAAGAACTGAGCCAAGCATTGGTACACATAAGCACTCAACGAACAGTAGCTATTATTATTATTGATGCTTTTGTTTTGGCTGCTGACATTATTGCACAGTTTTTGTCATCATTGCTGTTCTTATTACTTTTATTAAGTGAGTTCGGACCCCTTTCCTGGACGTTTCATCACCCACCCCCTATGAACCGGCCCCGTGAGCGAGCCCTTAAAGCCGCTGCACCCGCACTTTGCCCCCTCTCCTCTCTCTCGGGCTCTCCGCGCCATGCACAGCTTGTGCCCCTTCCCTGGGGAGGCCCCACGGCGAGCCCCCAGCCCGCGCCCCCGCGCCCCCGCACCCCAGTGCCCTGAGCTGCGCCCGCCCGCGTCCCCTGCACCTGGCCCCGCGGGGCCTCCTCCCGGGCCCGCCGCGCGCCTCACCTGCGGAGCCCGGCTCGGCTGCTCTGCGTCCTGCGGGCGGGCGGCGCGGGGCGGGGCCGCGGGACTCCTAGGGCGCGCCCACCGCCCGGCGGGGATGGGGCGCAGGCGGCGGGCAGCGCCAGCCTGCACAGCGCGACCTGCTCGCCGCTGTGGCCAAAGTGGAAACCGAGACACCGAGAGCCGCGGGGGTCACGGTCCCCTCCTGGGGCTTCCTCTCCAGACCCGAATCGCACAAGACGGAGACGAAACGCACTCCCTCTCGCCCCTCTCTGAGATTGCGGCTAGGGAGGAGGCGGAGGAGCGCGAAGGCCAGATCCACCAATTGCTGTGTAGAGACTTTACTGGGATCGGGATTCAAACAATTAAAAATTTATGAACCAAGTGGAGCAAAGTGGTCGCTGGATAGTTAATGGTTAGGTTTTTAAGGTGTGATAATGATACTGTGGCTCTCTCTCTCTCTCTCTCTTTTTATTTTTTAGGAAGCTTAGCCCTGATCTAACATGTGCCGCCAATCCTCCTCTTTTTGCTGAGGAAGACTGGCCCTGAGCTAAACGGTGCCATGCCCGCACCCGGGATCCAAACCGGGCCAAATCGGAACGTGCGCCCTTAACTGCTGCGCCACCGGGCCGGCCCCTGTGGCTCTCTTTTAAGAGTCATTCTTTGCAGATGTAGATTTACAAAACTGAAATATGATGTCTGGGATTTGCGAGGAAATAATGGGGACCAAGGAGTACGGATGAAACAAGATTGGCTATGCGTCAATTGCCGTAGCCACGTGAGCAGGGGTCATTATTACCTCATTTTCTTCCTTATGTGCTTAGAATTTTCCATAATAGAAAGTTGTTTTAAATAAAAGAACTATAAAGGTGTTCGGACCCCTTGGTCAGTAAATGTGACTAAATTTATCTAAAGGGAAAAAAAAACTCCTCAGAAATAAAAAAGGTTTGTGCACCAAAATATTTACTGCAGCAGCATTACATATATGTACAGAACAAGGGGGAAAGGGGGAAGAGATCCAACTTGTGTCCACCGATAAAGAAATGGTTACATAAACCACGACACCTCCACTCTATGGGTTATCCAGCCATTAATATGGGCATTAACAAAGACCATGTAATAGTAACACAAAGAAATGATTTTATATGCCCCAAAGCCAAATATTAAGTAATATGCATGTACACACTTTTATTAAACAGAAAATGCATGGAAGCATTAGGTTTGCCTGGTGGGATTATGCATAACTTTTCCCTTTAATGAAAATACAATTGTAAACTCTAGAGATTCCTTTGCAGTCCTTCACAAAATTCAAGGAAACACATCTCAATACCTGAAAATGTTTAAAGTAATAACTGAAATGCCTAATGTTGACATTATTTTGTCAGTGGCACAATTAGACACTGTCTTCAGAAATGGCACATTGCGCTGGTCTACTGCTCAGCTGGTAGTTATTTTTATAATACTAGTGCTCAGCATCCTCAAAAACATTTTATCCCCAGCTCTTGGTTTCATCCCTTGACCAAGCAGTTTACTCTCAAGGCATAAATGACAGAAAGTGTCTTCTAGCCTTTGTCAATTTTTTTTTTAAAGATTGGCGCCTGAGCTAACATCTGTTGCCAACCTTCTTTTTCTCTTCCTTCTTCTTCTCCCCAAAGTCCCCCAGTACATAGTTGTATATTCTAATTGTAGGTCCTTCTGGCTCTGCTATGCTGGATGCCACCTCAGCATGGCCTGAGAAGTGGTGCTAGGTCCACGCCCAGGATCCGAAGCAGCGAAACCTCGGGCCACCGAAGCAGAGCACTCGAACTTAACCACTCAGCCATGGGGCCATCCCCTGTCAATTTTTGATTTAGAAAATGGCTGTCTATGAGTTTCACATGATTCATCTTGGAAAGATGAAAGTACCTGTTCATTTTTACTTTTTTTAATGTTAAATGCTTGTAAACGTGTATGTGTGGCTACATACATGCATAGAAGAAAGTCTGGAAGGCCATATACCCAAACATCAATAGTGCTGCTCTCAAGGTTATGGGATAGGTCAAGTTTATTTGTATTTTATTCTTTTCTCCTGTCTGTATTTTCTACTTTTCCTACAACAAACATGTGCTTATAATGCAAAAATCAGCAGGGCTTTATGATCGGTCATAGCCACCTTAAAAACAATAAGTAATAAAAACAAGGTGGCAAAATCAAGTGCAGGAAAGACTGTTTTGTTCTGCTGAGGATAAAAAGGACTGCCGATGTATTCCACGACCTCAACTCTACCATTTGAAAAGTGTTGACGTTTCAAAGGCATTTAAAACCAATGTCCTGTGCCTACTCCTGAACATGATATAAGAAAACAGCATCTGGGCATTCTATCTGTTCGTAATTATTTTCAAGAACTTAAGAAGTGTGAGTGTATAAGGCATTCCAATTTTACATAGTCATTTATTTTGGGGGAAAAATCTTTACTTGTATCATTTAAGAAGTACTGAAAGTTTTTAAATGGACTTGTAACAAAAATATAGTATTTAATTCATGTGGATACAGCATATTGACTCTAAAATCCAGAGGGAAATCTTAAGCTCTCGTAATGTAATATATATCCTAATTCTCCCAAAGTATAAAATTTCATAGCTAAAAAGACATACTTTGGTATCAGTGAACACTGACTCCAATTCACCCCTATCGATATAGATAGCGAGCTAAAAAGCATAAATTACTAGTAAAGGAAACCCAATGCCATACAAGTTGTACTATGAGGATGTGGAGAAACTGGAACTCGTGTGCACTGTTGGTGGGACTGTGAAATGGTGCAGCTGCTGAGGAAAACAATCTGACAATTCCTCAAAAAATTAAACAGAGAATTACCATATGGTCCAGCAATTCCACTTCTGGGTATACACCCAAAAAAGTGAAAACAGAGACTCAGATATCTGTACAGCCATGTTCATTGAGGCATTATTCACAATAACTAAGAGATGGAAGTAACTCAAATGTTCATTGACGGACAATGTGGTATATACATGCAATGGAATATTACACAGCTTAAAAAGGAAATTCTGACACATGCTACAACATGAATGAACCTTGAGAAAATTATGTTAAGTGAGATAAGCCAGTCACAAAAAGACAAATATTGTATGATTCCACTTTTCTCATAGAAAGTAGAATGGTGGTTGCCGGGGGCTGGGAGAAGAGAACAGGGAGTTAGTGTTTACTGGGTATAGAATTTCAGTTTTGCAAGATGAAAACAGTTCTAAAGACGCATGGTGATGATGGTTGCACAATATGAATATACCAAATACCACTGAACTGTACAGCTAAAAATGGTTGAGATGGTAAATTTTTTTAAGATGGTAAATTTTATGTGTATTTTACAATTAAAAAAACTAAGATAAATGAATAACGGTACTGTCAGGAACACTAATAATTTTGAAAGTAAGCAACTAAATGTGCCGGTATCCTGAATTGGCTCCTAGAACAGAAAAAGGTCATTAATGGAAAAATGGGCAAAATCCCAATAGTTTGTAGTTTACCTAATAGTAATGTACTAGTGTTAATTTCTTAGTTTTGACACACCACGGCTACATAAGATAACATTAGGGAAACCAGGTAAAGGGCATATAGGAATTCTCTGTCCTATCTTTGCAAGATTTCTCTAAATCTAACATTATTTCAAAATAAAAGTTTATTTAAAGTTTTAAAAAGCTAGTGATAACTAAAAAGTTAAAATCAATTCCTGCATAGAAGACAACACAATGCAAATATATTAGAATTGATAAAGCAAGCAGCGAAATATGAATGCCTATACAGATAGCTACAATAGATGTGAAATTCTTTTATTTTTATTGGGCTGTTCATGTTGCCTAGCTATTGTCTCATTACCTAATTGCAAAAAGGCAGGCTGTTGAATTTTACATTGTAGCAATATTTCCTTAATGATCCTGGGTGCATTTTTTCACTTAATCACAAACAAATGTTTCTCAGCATGGAAACAGTGTGAAATTCCCTCTGCTAATTCATGATTTTGTATTGTGGTAAGTTGGGTGTAACTTTGAAAGCACCCTATTTCAAGTTCATATGAGCTCAAGTTTTTGTTCGGTGGACTCCCAGCCAGTGCAACTCTGCAGGACAGCACTGACAGTGCACTGTCTTCAGACGGAATATGGGTGCGTTGGATACAAGCTTATTTGGGGGTACTCAGGCATCTATACAAACATGGTAGTTCAGTTTAGTCAGTGGAAGTCCATGCCGAAGGTGCTGTAGTTAGAGAAAAAGAATCATGAAACACTTCTATCAGTAACCAAGTGGTGGGAAGCAACTGATGAGAACATCTTGCTTCATCACGAGTCCGTTTAAATACTATGCTCAGAATTAACTGAAAACAAAGCTTTATAGTCAGAAAGACCTGAAACGACTAAGTTTTACTTTACTTCCCAGCCCAGCTTCTTTTCTGTTACATAAAGGTCAACTATGTAAGTTCTGATGACATAGAGAAGGGCAGAAAATACACTATCGCTTTTAACAACCCTGCACAAGGGAAAAATGACTGAGGCTATTGTAGCTCCTTGCCTTGCCTTCTCCGAAATCAGCAGTCTAGACACTCAGCGGGCTTACAGCTGCAGGTGCAGGGAGCTAGGACTCCCAGGTGCAGCTGGCATTTCCTTTCTCCACGACCTTTAAGGTCAACTGGTTAGTTGCTTTGACCACAAATAGAGCTCGTCTTAATTTCTCTAAAACGACCTTAACTTGGTATGAAGCACTTACACGAGGAATGGTTCAGACAAGAAGGCAGCTTTATTAGACTTTGGGGGGAAAAACATGATTCCATTCAGGAAAAAAAAGCCATTGACACTCGGTAGGCAACACTGCCATCTAGCGGAACGGTAACACATCACCAAGGCTTTCAAGACCAGATAGGAAATGTGAGCCGATTTGCTGGTTTAAATTTTCACCATAAAATGAAGCTGTTAATATGCTGGTCTTCAGAGAACTTCAGATTTTGAGAAACTGTTTATCTGTGAAATGCACAAATGTCTGTGCTTTTCTCTTTTTTTGGGTAAAGAATGAGTTCTTTAAAAAAATAGACCATCAAATTCATTCTCAATTTCAAAATTGTGAAACACTTTTGGGCAACCTGCCTCTTTGAACATCCACCACTCTTACACTCTTTTTCGACAGTCTAAACAGCAACCCCTGATTACAACAGACAGTTTATAAAGAAGCAAAACACAACTGTACAAGAACTACATTAAGTTTACTCATTTCTTCTATTTTTACAATCTAGGGTGCTAAGTATTTGCACTTATTTGAATTCCTGGAAAAAAGCATTAGAACGCACCAATTACAATTTTGCATAAATCACATAACCCAACTCTTATTATGTCTACACAATAACAGTGGAAGATACTGGTTTGAGGATGTGGGAACGCTGCTCTTAATGAATAAAGTAATTCTTCTCAAGGCTTTAATTCTCCTTTATACCCTGGTGTTGCAGTAAATGTGTTGATTTGACGACTTTTATGAGCATATAAATGAGAATATCTAATGCAACACCTGGGTGAAAAAAGAAAAAGTGAGAATAACATATTGTTAATAACCACAATCTCAAATCAGGATCTGTTATTACTGAGATTTTAGATTCTGTTAAGTGCTCTGCTCTTTGGAATATCCACAATGGTTACTAATCTTGCTAATGAGTTCCTCTACTGCAGTGTTTCTGGGAATATGGTTGGAGGCACCCACAGATTCTAGAATGCATGAGTCTGACAGGGTCTTCAAACCATATTCTCTGCAAATAACTCAGTTAAGGACTTCAGGAAGAGCCAAGTTCTGGGAAAGAGGTATACAAGTGTAGAGCAAGAAGTAAATTAAAACATTTTTTAGGTTGCGTTTTGTCAGTAGACACAACTGAATGTTTCAATTCTGAGAACCTGAGACTGCCCAGAAAAACAAAATTCTGAGTGCAGGATGTAAGCTGTTACAAAGTCAGAACCCAGCATGTTGTGTTTCCCAAAGCAACAGTGACCTGGGGAGTGGCGGGTGGTCTCTGAAGCATACCTGGATGAGGTTCTTTGGAGGGTTACTCTAGACTGCCTCAGTGTGTGCTGAAATCTGCAATAACCTCCCCCACCTCCACCCAGTCTGAAGCCTTCCTTTACTACATATTCAAGTTGACTGCATCTTTCACTTAATGCTATATTTGGGCACCCCTGAAGCCAAAGCAATAAAAGACACTGGGGGAGCCTTTTATTAACTCAAACATGATGCCAAAGTCATCTCCAAAAAAGTTTATTAGCGTGATTAAAAACATTTTCTTGAATAATGACAGAAAGAATTTCTAAACATGAAAGAGTATCAGTGGCTATACTTTATAACCAATATTTGCAAGCGAATGGACAACTTTATTGCCAGTCTTCATTTTATTAAAAACAATCCATATCTATCGGTTTCACGTGAAGTCACGACTATTGCTTTGACTGGGAATGAGTTCCTACTGCAATGAAGTATAAAAAATATCTTCCTTAATTGGAGTGTGACCTGCATTACTGAGTAAAGAGTTGATAAAAATCCTCAAAGAGTTGGGTTTTTCTTTTTTAAAAACACTCCTTTTACAAACTACAAAGAAATAATTAGTATTTTGGCTTTTTAAATTCCTACATGATATTTAGAACGGCAGTCCCCAAAGGTCCTCCCTTCACATAATCACAAATGCAGCCCCTCCTCTGGAGTGTACATTCTTGGGGTGGACTCTGAAGACTTCGGCCTCCACGTGTTTATACTGGTTTGAGAACAAAGACAGCGTCGTCCAGAACGTAGTAGTCGTTATACATGTCGCCTTCGCACAGGTATGGCAGTCTGGTGAAAGCTTCGATAACAAACCCAGCTTTTCTGAAAACTTCAGGCAGACTATTCACTTGTTCTTCCCAATTCTGTCCCTTGATTTCCAAAATTTCTGATGGTTTCTCCCACTTGCCACCTACTAAAACGAATAAAAACATTCAGTTAAATCCTTGAACCAACAAGCTATTTAAAGAGACAAGCGGGAAGAGCAGTATTTGTCAAGGACTTGGTGTGTGCCAAGCACTGGGGGCCTTGATGAATCATCTCCTAGGGAGCCCCCGAGGCAGGAGGACAAACAGGTAAGTGCGGACTCAGAAGCGCTGAAGAACCTGCCCAAGCTTGCAAGGTTAACGAGCGTCAGGCAGAAACGTAATCCCAGGTTTATCTGGATCCAGAGCCCATCCTACGACCTTCTCGGAGAGTTTCGGATACCACCCTCCCTTAGACTGCCTGGGGTGTAATGGTTAATGGTTTGGGAAGACTGCTCATTAAATACTGTAATATTGAAGCAGACAGTAACATATAAAATTTGAAAGAGGGTTCTGGATAAATGCAAGAAAATATAGCACTTACAGTGTGAGCTTATACAATGTATTAACTAGAGAGGTTTATCAGGCGGAAAACAGGCTAATGAAGGATTTTAATTTATAAAAACAGATCATCAGTGTGTTTTTCAAAGGAAGTTGATCTACTCCCTAACTTTTCAGAACAATTTCATAAAAGTTAAGCTCCAGGACCAGAGAGAGGTAGAACCCTAGAACAGATGAATCAACCTAGCATTTCTTGGAAGAGCGACTGAAGTCACGTCAGTCATTTCTAAACCTATGAGCACCAAAGGCCTGAGGCGCTCAGGGGTTAGATAAGGTCTTTAAGTTCACATACACACGAAGCACCGACTGTAGACACATACACAGGGATAATGCTATGTATTAACTTCAGGATGCTTCTAGGTACTATGATGATGTAAAAAATATATACGTATATTAAAAGTGTTGCTAAATTCAGATTGAGGATAGCTTTACATAAATGAGCAAATACATAATGAACAGGTGCCCAGGGTGCAAACAGAAAGAGGGTTCAGCACCTGCGCCCTCTTCTCTGAGTCTTAGTGGGAGGCGAAGCCTGGGGAAGCAGCTTTCCCGCCCGAACGGCTAAGGCTAAGGCACAGGCTTGTGACCTAAACTCAGACACACTCACCTGGAAGGAAGAGCTCGTACCCAGAGAAGTGGGGACGTGGACTCTCTCTGGGGAGCGGAGCACTGGCTTGAGACCAAGCGGGTAGGGCAGCGCTGAGTGGTACTATCGACAGTGTGGCCCATACCACGGCATGTAGTGCTTGGCAGCAGCAGTATGCTTTTCAGACCAGTTTTATAGCACGATTTGGGGCATTTTTCTTGGCTGTGGACCCTAAACATGGTTCTCCAATTCTCCCACCGACTGTGTGAGCTACTCCCAAACCCTTCTGCTTAAGTCAGCCCCAGTCAGTTTCTCCTGCTTACAAAGAAGAACCTGACGACATCTCCCAGCGTGTTGGCGACGGGCTGGGGGTCATGGGGGGATGACAGACACACAACTGAGGGCCCACACAGTTGTTTCACAGCACATTAAAAATGGGTTACACAAAACTGGGGTACAACTAGTTAAAGCCATACAACTTATTTCTTCATTGTACCATGATGTATTGGTTCACTAATTTCTCTTGTCTCTATGTGAAGACACCTCCTGCTGCTGCTTCTCGATTTCCAACAGTTACCGGTCCAGCACTGGGCACACAGGAGCTGCCCCAGGACCGGTGACAGAACCCCTCTGGAAACTTAAAGTACGAATTATTTGTCAAACAGTACTCCTTTGCATGAGCTACATGTAAATCAAAATCTCACTCAAAACATCGAAGACCTATGAGGATCTGTAAAATCCAAGAATTTATCATAGGAACATTTAGAAACATGCTCCAGGCTAAAATTTCAACTTTAAATCGTGACATTTGGTTACAAACAATCTTTACACAATTTCAGAAAGTTCCTGATGACAGTTCCTTAATAAGAGTTCCTCTCTTCAGTTCTTCCTGTCTAAAAAGAGAAAGAAAAAAAAAGCCAGCTCTCTTCAAATACACACTCTCCCACCACACACACACACACACACACACACACACACACACACAGACAGACGGACATGGAGACTGTGAACGGAGGCAAGATCATTCTCGGTCTGGAAATCAATCTGATTCTATTCTATGCAGGTAAGGTTCTTTTTCTTTTTTCTCCTCCATTCTATTTAAACCAATCGCTATTTTTCACCTAATGCATTTATATTTTAAGCACCTAGAGATTAATTTTTAAATGTATAAAATTATGGAAATTGTCTAACATGATGTTTCCTTTTTCCCCAGAGAAACAGGTAATAAAATAGCTGAGAAGTTTTATATTAACTTTGAAAATTCCTTCTGCTTTAGATAAGAGCCCCTCACCAAACGGTTGAAAATATCCTGAAAATCCCATGTGCTAGTCATCGACAATTTAGCTCCCACGCACTAAACAATACTTGAATATTTTCAAAGAACAGTATTTCTGAAAAGCTGAATTTCTATAAAGTACTTATCATTAAAAAAAAACAAAATGCAATGGCTCCTTACACAGAGAATGACCATCTCATAATATATCTTACTTTTTAAATTCTGCCTATATCTGTTTTTTCCTTATGGAAGATAGTGTTTCCTACATCACAGTTCTAATAATCTCAACATAGTTCTGATAAATCTAAGACTCTCCAATTTGCCCACAAAGTTTGAATCAGAGGGCAGGGAAGGGGGTAAAAGCTGTCAAAATTAATTTTTTCTCATCTGTACAGAAATATATCAAAATGTTAACAGTGGTTTTTTTTGGTGAAAGGCCTATGGGTGATTCCTTGCTTCTTTCAGTAATATTCTATTTTTTCCTAATAAGTATATATTACTCATAAACTATTTTAATTGGTGTTATTTTAAAGAAGAATCTGTAGGTTTTAAAAGTATATTCTGAAAGATGTGCAGACAAATATCTGGAATTCGTAACAGGTGAGAGTGAAGGAGCAGGTGGGGGAGAGAACGCAACAAGAGGGCGCCGAAGTCAGGAGGCGGCAGGGAGCTCATGCGGCCAGCCAGCGACTTCCGCCAATGTTTGAATTTTTTAAGTATCAAAAATTACTTTTCTATTTATTTTCTAGGTGGCTTTTAAAAACAGGACAGTGATCTTTTTTATTCCTTCCACCAAGGAGACAAACTTTCAACCTTTTCAGAGAGTACTGTGTTTAAAAAAAAAAACCCTACAGAGAGTCCTACAAGAGAAACTGCTCACGGGAGTGGGCGGTGGTGTGACCCCTTCTCCCAACTTCCCCTTTTCGCTAATATGTTGCCTAACAGCTGAGGGGAGGGAGCAGCGGTTTCCTCACAAGTCTGCGCTCTCATAGGAAACTGCTGCAGCTGGTTTTCTCCCAACTCAGACTAACGGCAGAGAAAGCGAAAAATAAGCGGAGATAGGAAACTCCAAAGTTGCAAATAGTTATTTTATCCTGGGACATTAGTTCTCCAAGAAAAGTGTTAAAAGTCAGCTTCCCTTGTAAAAACCTATCTGACAGAGGACTTGAGATCGAGACACTGTTGGTTACCGTTGTTGCGGCTTGGCAGGCCCCATTCCATTTCAGATTTCCGACATACAATGATCATTATACATTGCAAAGTGTCTCTCTGTACTTCTAGGGAGGAGATGTGAGGTTCAGTCAGCTAAAGACTGTGAGAAACCGGCTGGTCTTCTCCAGGTGACTTGACCCTCTTGTCTAGCTTGCACTTATTAGGTCACTAAAAAGCTCCCAGCTCATCTCCCAAGTTTTACAAACACTAAAATTAAAACATGGTGAATAGATCTGCCTCACAAGACGACCTATAAGAAAAATGTTAAGTGAAAAAAGCCCGTCTGAACCTTAAGTGTCAGACCACGTGGATTACTTTTAAATTTCAATTTTCAATTACAGTAGCAAAAAGGACAAACTCAGACAAATAAAATTATTTGGAAACATATAATAACCAGGCAGAAGTCAGTCTAAAAACTCGCAAAAAATTCCAATTTGTCTGAACCAATACTATTTTACACAGGGCCTTCCTTGCCCCAAAAAGAGTTTAGGGCAGGTCTCCCCATTTTAAAACACCTAAGTGGCTTTCCAGCTTCACATGCCTGGGATCTGAAGGCCAAGGTGGGGACCCAACCTGCGTAACCTGGGAAGCCGCACGACAGGGTGGAGAGAGCACTGGACTGGGTGTCTAGTCCCGGCCCTGCTAGCATCTTGCTGAGACCTCCACAATTGTCGCTAAAATGGGTGACTGAAACTGTGCGAACAGGAGTAGCGGCAGCAGCAGAAGTAGCCACCTTTTATTAAATACTTATTATGGGTTAGGCAAGTAAATACTTCTTATGTGTTGATGGTCTCATTTAAACTTCGCACGAACCCCACGAGGTGCCTAACACTATCCCCATTTTGCTAATGAGGAAACCGAGATGCACAGACCATAGAGCTAAGAACTGGCAGAGCTGGGATCCAAACTCCAGCCTATGCCCTTTATCCCAATAGTGTTCATCGAATAAGGTAAAAGCTACAAAGCAGCGTACAAGCGCCAGGAAGAACTCAACTTCGCTTGGCCGTGGCATGGCAGCTCGTCAGGCCTCTGCTCAGTAACAAAGACGGCACAGGTTAAGCCAGGGCTGCATTTCCCCAGGCGTCCGCCTGGCCTTTTATAACATTTCCCATAGGTACAACCGGGCTCACAAAGGAACAACTGGGACTGCCATGAATTCCTAGTGACCCCAACCCACAAGACAAAAACAATCCCTACTGCTCATGTCTCCATCATGGACAACAGTATTTGCACCCAGGGCTTTGATATCCGTTACCACGTTGAATACAACACTCCCGTGAGGCCAGGGTCCAGATGAGGAAACAAGCTCTGAGAGATTAAGTGATCTGCATGAGATCAAAGGAACGCTGGTAAGTGAAAAGAGTGTACACGTGGACCCCAAACTTCTGACTCCAGATCTGCTGCCATCTCTGCTCACAACACGAATTCCACGGAACCTCTCTGGGACAATCTCCAAGGAACAAGACATCACGGCAAACCAGCAGGTTAAGATCAGGGAACATGGGGAGCAGAAGGGAGGACCACTGGTGTCTATTTTTACAGTTTTGTTCGTGTGGGAGTAAGATAAGAAAAAGAAAAGAATTTTGGGTCTTCTAGCCCCAAAATGCCAATAAAATAGAAACAGAGGCAAAGGGGGCTGAGAAACCCGCTCCACAGAGCCTGTCTGCTTCGTCCCACAGGTGCTGCGAGCGACTGTGAAGTCTCTGTGTCTCAACCGGGTCACCTCACAGTGGACTACACTCAAGAGGCCGTTACCTTGAAGTGTTCCTTCTCCACAGCGGGGTGCCCTGCAGAGCCCCCAGTGAGCCTGTGGTTTCGCTATGGTGCTTACCAGCCTGAGAGCCTCTGCTTGGATGGATGCAGAAGTGAGGCGGACAAATTCGTAGTGAGGGAAGCCCTGGCAGAAAAGCAAGTTTCTCTCACTGTAAACAGACTGGCTTTCAATGACAGTGCAATCTACATCTGTGGAATAGCCTTTCCCAGTTCAAGGGACTCGAGAGCGAAGCGAACCGGAGAAGGGACCACGTTGGTGGTTAGAGGTCAGTCACTTGAGGCTTTCTTCCAGAACGTTACATTTTGCTCAGCCCTTTAAATGCTTTACATTACTCATAGACAGAAATTATGAGATAAATCTGTAAGGCATGACCTGAGCACAAACCAACAGGAAGTTTGGTTAAAGAACTACTCTGACTCCAGCTCCCAGCTTGCAAAGACACAAAGTCAGGGTTGTGCTGGGTGCTGTATTCTCTCTCAATGTCCAGATTTTACTAGTGAATGTGGACCACCTATCTCCTCCTTTCTGTATATTACAGTGCTTGTGTAATGTACCAAGTCCAAAGGGAAACCTGCAAGGACTCACTATCAGGTTTCTTAGGAACCGGTCTGGTATTGCACCATCCAGAACAAAGCACTGGAGAAGCATAAACAATCAATAAACTGGACCTCCCAAAATATGCATTATGGAAAATAAACACAAATCTGGGGAGAATCCACTGGGGGATCCCTGACCCTCTCATTCTGCATGTATGTTGTCTAAATTGAGTTCACAGGATAAGCATCTATGGGATATTTAGTTGAAATGTACAGGTATCCAGATAATAATTACAAATCGAATTGTATTTTATCCTTCAAATAATCAGGTACTTTAAGACACGGCATGTTACTCCATCCCTACCTAGAGCACAGGATACCTCCTGCAAGGAGGGAGAAATTCAGAATGTGAAAACGGATTCAACAATTCTACTTCCCAAACCTTGTTAGGAAGAAGGGGCAGATGTAACAATGCCTGTCTCTGAGTATGAGTGAGCACTAAGGTTCTCAGTGTACGGCCTTCTCGGTTCTTTACAGACCGCAGTATTCCGTTATGGATATGAAACAGCTCAAAGCTATAAATAGCAGCATTAACAAACACATGGGAAAATATCTTAACTCCATAAACAGATTCTTGGTGACACTTCTACATCATTTCTACCAAAAGAAATGTTAAATGCCCTTGAACAAACTGTCTTAAAACGTTCATCTAACTTTAAAATGCTTTATATAAAAAGTGATTCCTAGCATCATGAGCAGTAATTAATTGAATTTAAAAAAATTTTTGGTTTTAAAAATGAGTAACATTTTTGGTATAATATATTTAAAAACTGATGAACTGGCTTTAATTATATCATGCACTTGAGTGTCTTTTGAATCAAGAGACGCTGAATCAATGTTCAGGTGAAGAGCCAGCAGAGGCAGTTCATGTCCCCTCTGACAGGCAGCTGCAGTCAGACTTCAAACGTGTGTTTGCGATAACGTTTCAATCGTGACTGAGACTCTCTGTTTTTGTGACAAAGAAATTAAGGTTCTCAGTAAGGAAATGCAGAGTGTCCTGATAGCTCTCTTATCACTGCTCTCTATCTACGTCACTGGTGTCCTCGCCATCTTCATAGTTCTCTCCAAGGTAAGTCAAATTTGTCTCAGCTGTCCCAATAGCCTTGAATACTATCATAAGAAAATAACTCTCATCTCTCTACACGTGAGCCTCACAAATAGCTCACCTAATTAACATCTTCCTGTGCACCTGCAGGAGAGATCACCTGCAGGAGAGGTCTGCAGAAGAAAGCAGACATTTTCCTCACTGAAATTATTATTAACCAGAGTACATGATTTATAGTGTTTTCTCCTTAAAACCCAGTAATATGGGAATAGGAGACTCTTCTTTATAACCATCTGATATGCTATCTTTCTGCTGGGGGGAAGGAGGGTTAATGTTATCTATGAAAGGCCTAAGAATAGCTTTTAAGAGCAAAAAGGGGTTAACAAAGAGATCAGAAGCTGCCTTAAATTATTTTTTAAAGGCCTGAAGTTTTTAAGAGAGAATATCTTCTGGTTGTTTATAGGCTATAAGAGGGGGAACATACGTGTTATATTAGGATTACTATAAATCCTACAATTGACATCAGTTTGAGTTATTTTATTAGTAAAATCTCAGAAATGACATGAAAATTATTAAATCTTACTGCATATCATCTAAATATTATGTTAGTTGAATCTTATTATGGTATGAGATAGCTGCCATCATTGTTCTGAGTGCACAAAGTGTCTTATAAGACTTTCCTTTTCTTCTTGACAGTCGAAATCTAACACTCTAAGAAACAAAGAAACAGAGGACTCACAAAAGGTACAGACCAACGCTTGTAAAATATCTTCTAAATTGTGGCTGGTTCTAGTTATTTCAAATCTGAAATAATTTAAGAAACACAGAGAACACCATGGTGACTTTCAACCTTGGATGCTGTGTCCTATTGCTGAGAAACTCAGTGAGAATCTCCAGTGGTAAACTGTCATTTAAATTTGATAGTTCTCAACCATAAATTCTACTTAATGTACTTAAAATACAAGAGTGAATGGCAGGTAGATGTGCTGGTTGGGGTGGCTTTGGAGACTGATGGCAGGAAAGAAGACAAAGCTCTGATGATGTACACCAAGCATCGCTTCTAGCCCTAAGGGAGAGAGACATTTTTTCTCTCTTGTATTTATAGAAGAAGAGCGCTCGGCGTATTTTTCGGGAAATTGCTCAAGAACTATATAGTAAGAGACACGTGGAGACAAGCCAAGAACCTGTAAGTGTGAAACAGCAAAAAGCTTTAATGCAGATATAAAGCAGGTTTGACTAAAAACACTAAGCTGCCAACAAGCCATCAATAATCATTAGAAAAGTGTGAAAGAGGACTTTCACATATAATGCATTTTCATATAGAACCTGTTTTGATAAATACATAACAAAGGACATCTGATATAATATTAACTAGAGACCAGGCTGGCATCTTAGTGACGTGGAATCTTTCAGAAACACACCAGATACAGGCAATGTTTTCAATATAGACAAGGCTGCTTTTGTGGATTAAAAGCTACTTTGTACAGTATCTAGCAGTGTAGTAGTAGGCATTAAGTAGATGTTGCAAACATTTGTCAAATTATATAGAAAACATTACTTGTTGCTAATAAAGCAGAAATAAACACATTAGAAAAGACTCAGCTAATGAAATAAAAATTCAGTATTTCTTCAGTCTTTGGCGTTGGAATGGTAGAAAGAATACATTATCTAGAATACATTCTGACAGTGTCTGGTTAAAGTCCTATATAAACAGGTTTTTCAAACAAGACGCTGTTTTAGAGCTGGTAGACTAGATACTCGGCTTCCATGATGCATGATCAGACCACTCAAATTTAAATTAAAATGAATACAAAATAATGAACTTAAATACGACTAAGGATATTTTCCTCTTAAACAGCAGCCAGGAGGGCAAATGCAACAGGTTTCTGATATGAGGTGTGTTTTTTTAAATCCAACTTTTAAAAAGGATTTTCACCCAGGAAAGAATATTGTCTAAACAGTCATTTCATCCTTCAATATATAGACAAATATGTAAAGAAATGGTCTAATTACCTAAGACACCACCCTGAATAATTAAAAATGCCTATTCATACTCTTTTCTTCTTGAGGCTGGGGCACCTTTTTCAGCAAAGAGGCAAAGTTAAGTGGCCTGAAGACGTGCCTGGAAGGAAGAACTGTCACACGTTCTAAGCCAGGGCTTTGACAATGGCATCTGAATAAGAAAATAAATTTTCAGTTCCCACATCTTACTCTAAATATAGGGAAAATGGTAGCTTGACCTTTAAGATTACTGGAAGAGTACTTATGTCCCAGAGTGAGAGATGGCAATGTGGTTTACATGTTGCTCGCAGTGTGGCATCGTTGGTTATCTAACCTTAAATATGGCTTGTTATTTACTATTGCAGGAGAAAGACAACACTTATGAAAACAGAAGAGTACTCTCCAACTATGAAAGACCATAGAAATATTTTAATTTTCATTTAAGTCACTGAAAATCCAACTCTACAAGTTATGCAGTATTAATGGACATACACCCAACAGGGTTTTAAAGAAACAACCAAAGGTCAATGGAAAAGACAATTGGCTACAAGGAAGGAAGCCAGAGTATAAGGAAACTGCAGCTCACAGTAATTACCAAAATACTAAAACCCACCGAAATGTAACTGAAAAATGCTGCCCTAATTTGCTAGGAGAATTCTAAGCAGTCTAACATTTTCACAAACTTCCATTTTTAGAACATATATCCTCTATTTATTTCACTCAACCTACGAGGTGCGTGATGACTGCTACCCTGAAGAAGGTCTGGAACCACACCACATGCCCTGAGCAGAAGAACTGCATCCCGGGGGGTGGGCGTGATGGACCAGTTAGACTAAGCTAGGAGGGAAGGGGGAAAGAGGCTAGGAGGAAAGAAAGTGCCAACATTTGAGTCAGCGAAAATCATCTTGAAAACTACCTTGGAGCAAATGATTCCTCTGGTATTGCCATGGGGCAATGGTATAGTGCACATTTTCCTGCCAGGGTATACAAAATCACTTACATCATGCCGCCAACAAAAAGCAAGACTGGAAGAGAAGAGAGTAAGAAAGCGATAGCTACAATATAGAAAATCCAAAGCAGAAGGTTAAACAAAGAAAACCTCAGAACAAATAAGCCACAACCGACTCTAGATGTCAGTGTTGTGCCAAATAGCACCAGGGTAGGAGTGGGCAAGGCACTGTCCTTGAGGGCGCCTCTGCAATACTGATTTTTAACCAGTTTAGGAGGGAAACATCAGATACCAGGCTGAGCACAGCAAAGATGTTTATGGAATTCATTACCATCTTACTAAGAAAACATGTTACGGATTGTTCTTTGAAAGCTACTTTGGCGTAAAAGAATCTATTTAAACTACCCACAAGTATGTGTTCGTTATTAAACATGAATTACAACTTATTATGTTTATTTCATTAAAGTGTTTCTTTTAAACTGATATTAAGTGAGGTGTACTCTTATTTTCAAAACCCAGACAGAATTTTAAGATATTTTAAGATCCATGGTTTAAATTAGTGATCTCTAACCTTTCTAATCACATGTGCCAAGAAAAATGGGAAGGGGGAGCATATAACTCCATTTTATTTGTGTGTATGTATGTATATCTATGTGTGTGTGAGTGCATATGTTGTGTATTTGTAAAGTGGATGCATATTTATGTATGTATGTCTGTATATTTGTGTATCTTATACACAAATATAGAAATTAAACAATTAGCATAAAAAGTGATATAAAAAAATGCTAATATTTTCTTCCTATAGCCCCAAATAAATTGCCTTGCGTACTCCCTGGGTACATAACCGCCATTTTGAGACCACTGGCTTGGATGAAATAAATGAACTTCTAAACCAGGTGGCAAAAAGGGTCAATGCTGACACCATGTAGGTGAATAGAAGAAGTGTTGGAATAGATCATTTACTTTTCATTTCATTACCTTTTGGTACTTCCGGGGCTGAAAATGTACTGTTCTTTGTGTAACTAACAAGGAGACAAAATCCCTAAGATAAACTAGTACCTGACTCAGAATAAGCCTTTCCCAATGCAAACAAGGACTGTGTTTCAAAGAGTGATTTTTGAGCTGAAATTTGGAATAAACTTTCCCAAGGAAAGCAGTTCCAGTCCCTCAGGTCAGATGTAAGAGTGCCTGATGTATATACAACATTCATTCTTTTATTCATCCATCGAGCCAACCACACTTACTGAGCGCTCTACTACTGCAGTCAAAGGCCTCTTTGCAGGCCATCCTTGGGTCACGCTGAACTTGTCCTTCCACAACCTCACTCTGTTCACACTTCATGCTTTTCACATGCTGTTCCCTCCACCTGGGAAAACACTTCACAGACACAAACACAGCTCATATGTTACCTCTTACATGAAACCTCCTGTAACTGACCCAGCAGTCAATATTGGGTCTTTCCTTCTCTAAACACATAGTGCTTTGTCATTTTTCTTATCTGACTATCCTGCCACGCCTGTTTACATCTGTCTTCTGGACTAGTCTGTAAGGATTTTAAGACTAGAAGAACGTTTTCATTTATCCCTGTATTTGCACTGCCTAGCACTACCTGATACACAGTAGGCTCTCAAATGCCTTTATATGAATACAACTGAACAATCTTTCTATAGAAAAATATTTTTTCAGCATTTCAACTGAGATATGAAGCATACTTCACACTCTAGCCATCAACCTTCACTCTTCTCCATAAGGACTGTCTGTTGAATCCCTAACGGTATTAATTTTCCTACTATGTGAGCATCCCGAATTTTCGCTGAAAATGACTAAGCTATAGCTGTCTGTTTAGATTTGAATTTCCCATGACAATAAAAATACTGACAACAACTCAAAGATGGAAATGGACACAGACGTAGTTCTAGTGTCTACGCACCGACCTTCCAGACAAGGGCATTTAAACCACATACCAACAGGATTTTCACAATGAGTAATTTCTTTTTCTCTACTATGGAAGACTGGAGAGAATCTGAACCCCTGGCTAACACATACAGTTAAGTCTCCGTGGGGTCAAGTCACACAGACCGATGGAGAAGGCACAGACTTCGAGGGAAGTTAAAACGCAGACATCAAATTATGATGCTTATTGTTAAAAGGGTTTCACAGGCAGATCTAAACCACATTGACAGACATTTCAAACTGTGAACAAATATGATAAATAAAACTACGAATAACAAAGTAACAGAATAGAATGGAATGAAATAAATCTAACACGTATCAAATACCAGCACTGAGACAGACATGGTTGGGCACTATCCTCTAAATTACATTATTTAATCCATACAACAAACTTCAAGATAGGTGTTAGCCCCATTTTTACAGATGAAATACTTAGCTTAATGAGAGGCCCAGGGAGAAGGGCTGACCCGTGTTTCAAACACAGGTCAGCCCTCAAAGCCCAAGTTCCTCCACAAACAGTCCTGCCAGTCTTGCTTATTTCTATTTAGACCAACAGGAGCTTTAAGACTAGACATGTCTAATTTAACCAGAACAACGACCCTGGAAGAAAGTGACAAAGGTGCCAAGGGCTACCTCTCAAAAAGCACAGGGCTAGCTGGTTTCACAGGAGAATTCTATCAAACTTTCAAAGACCAGATAACCACAATGGGATTTAAACTGTCCCAGAGCACAGAAGAAACAATTTCCAAATTCTCTTTTACAAAACCAGCAGAACATTGATACCAAAACATGACAAACATAATATCCTCCAAATAAATAAAAGATCAGATACAGACCAACTATCATTTAACAATATTAATGCTAATATTTTTATTGAGAATTTCTGTAAATCCACTCTAGTGATGCATTACAAGAAGACGACCCCATCGAAGCCTGGAGGCGCAAGGGTGGATGTGGATTAGAAAAGTATATATTGACTTAATAGGCCGAAGGAGAAAAACAGGATGACCATCTCACAGATGCTGAAAACACAGGTGATAAAATTCAACACTGATTCCTGATTTTTTAAGCTCTTACTAAAACAGGATTTAAAAAAATATGTATCTCAAGTCAAACAGCAAGCTCAAGGCAAAAGACAGCATCATATTTAAAGTAGAAGTATTTCTTCATTAAAGTCAAAACCAAGACAAAAATGTCTACCATTTTGTTAACATTTTCTGGAATTAACTACCAATTCACTTTGAAAAAAAAAAAGTCTAAAAATAACAAGGAAGTAGTAAAACCATTTGCAGATGCCATAACTGTGTATCAAGAAAATCTAAGAGGATCAATGGTAGAAACAATTTGAAACACTAAGATAATCCAATAAGGCAAATGGTTAAAAAATTGGTACACACACAAAAATAACTGCTTGTGTAAGTATGTGTAATATCCATTCTAAGATATGATAGAAAAGCCATCTGCTACAATATGGCTGAAGCTGGAAGATTTTATGCTCAGTGAAACAAGCCACACACAGAAAGACAAATACGGTATGATCTCACTCACATCTGGAACCTCAACAAGCCAAACTCGCAGAACCAGAGCAGACAACAGTGGCTGCCCAGGGGCTGGGAGTGGGGGAAACGGGAGGATGTGGGTCAAAGGATACACACTTTCAGTTGTAAGATGAGTAAGTTCTGGGGATCTAGTGTACAGCATGGTGACTACAGTTAATAAAACTGAACTGTATACCTGAAATTTGCTAAAAGAATAAATCTTAAGTGTTCTCATCACACATACACAGAAAAAGGTAACTATGTGAGGTATTGGATATGTTATTAACTTGACTGTGGTAATCACTGCACAGTGTATACCTATACTAAATCATCACGTTATATACCTTGAATACACACAATTTTTATTTGTCAATTATATCTCAATAAAGCAGGAAATTTTTTCTGATTTTTGCAAAGTGTGATGGAAGAAAAATTCCTATTCACAATATCACACATACACACACACATCCCATTAGAATAAATCTAACAAAAATTGTGCAAGACCTTTAAGAAGAAAATTTTATGATACTAAAGAACAAGCAATAGAATAAATTGAAAGACACATCCTATTATTAGCTAGGAAGACTCAATACTCCCTAAACTAACTTATAAATTTAATATGGGGCAGTTAGACAAGCTAGTGCTAAAGCTGATCTGCTAAGTCAGTCAATAAAAATCTAAAAGGAACTGATTGAGGGGGGACTAGTCCTGGGATATTAAAGTGTGTGATAAAGGTACAGTAATTAAAATAGTTTGGTGTTGGCACACACACAGATGGATTAAATCTTAACAGAACAGAACCAAACACATACAGGACTTTAGTCTCTGATAAAGGTGGCATTTCAAAGCATCGAGAAAGAGACGATTTATTCAGTAACTGGTGTTAGGATCACAGGCCAGCTATGGGGAAAACTTCACTCTTTAGGAAGCAGTTCCACTCCTGGAGATGCATCATACAGGTAACCTTAGATCTACTTCCTTCAGATCTTTTCTCTATGCCACCAGCTCAGTGAGGCCCTTCCCTGAGCGCTCTCTTTAAAATTACAGTCCCCAACCCAACTCCCAATTCCAGAGCCCCTTTCTTGCTTTTAGTGTTTACTTCTCTTCATAACACTTATGACCAACAACATGCCATTTGTTTACCGTCTGTCTCCCTCACTAGAACATAAGCTGCACGAGGGCAGGGATATTTATCTGTTTGCTGCTTACTTATCTCCAGCACCTAGGCACTCAGTAAACACTTTTTAAATGAATGAAGATACTCTGTGGCATGAGTATTCAGCAGCCAATTCCCTCCCACTTTCACTTCAAGCTCAGCTCCACAGTGTAAACAAATGTGCTCAGGGCAGATGACTCCCTCCACAGACCTGGAGAGTGCATCATGATGGTCCTTCTGAATCCCTTGCCAGTTGCTGCCTGGGCAGGGACACATGCCCCCATCCTTGCCAACAGGACCTGCAACGCAGTGTGCTAGGGAGGTTTCTGGGAAACATTTCTCTCACTAAAAAAACCAGAGAGATGTACAGGAGAAAATGCCTCTTTCTTTTCAAGATTTTGTCATGCCTACACATGATGCTTGGCACGACATCAGCCATTTTGCAATTTTATTTTTTTAAAAATTTTATTTTTTCTTTTTTCTCCCCAAATCCCCCCCGGTACACAGTTGTATATTCTTCGTTGTGGGTCCTTCTAGTTGTGGCATGTGGGACGCTGCCTCAGCGTGGTCTGATGAGCAGTGCCATGTCCGCGCCCAGGATTCGAACCAACGAAACAGTGGGCCGCCTGCAGCGGAGCGTGCAAACTTAACCACTCGGCCACGGGGCCAGCCCCAGCCATTTTGCAATTTTGAGGGGAATGTTGGCATACTGAAGATGAAGAAAAGTAAGCAAGCTCTGAACTTCAATGGAATAGTTTTATCACCGAATTAACCGACCTTGGAATCACTTTACCAAAATAAAATCAATTTTTACAAGCTACTTTTTGTTGCTCCTTCTGTTTCCTAAAGCAGAAAGCATCCTGATACATATTTACACATGTGTGCAAAGACTTGCCCAAGAGTGTTCGTTTCACTATTACTTATAAAGCAAACTGCTGGCATCTAAAATTACGTCAGCAGAGGTGTCCTTAGGTAAAAGCATCATATATCCAGTGGTGTGCTGGTAAATGTTTACCAACCAGCTTGGAGGAGGCTATTTGTAGCGTCTGCCAATTTCCATGCTGTAAGTATTCCCACCACAGTCAGTTTCAATAATGGCCATGTTTAACAACCAGCTCACTAAATTCCTGCCAATGTAACAATCAGCTCTCAAGAGCCAGTAAAACCAGCTCCAACATACCACTTGCTTACATCCAGACAGTGCAGATACATGTGCTGGCAGGAATCATTTCCTTGATAAACTTGGGTGGAAAAAGGCAATGAAAGTATTTACAGAGGGCTTTAATTATATAATCAATTTTTTCATGTACAGACATACTTACATTTTGAAGAATATTCAAGAAACCTGAACAAGCTTGTGGAACTGGAGTGGATGAGAAACTTTTCATTATACACCCTCATGCAAGCTGCTTAAACTTTTTTTTTTACTATGAATTATCTTTTTATAAAAATTATAATTTAGAAAAATTAAACCTCCTTAAATTTTCATTTTTGCAATGTAATTCTCCTTTTCTCCATCACATACTTTTCCCCTTTTTGATGATTAAAACAATGCTCACTAGATTTAATAACCCCTAAACAAAACTGGGTCAGTAAACCAAACAAACTGAAATTAGATACCCTTGCACTTTTTTCCTCAAATTAACCTAAGTAACAAAATCACTGTGATTCAACTTCAATAAATCTCAAAAAAATTATGCAAGTAATCATTTCATCTACAATGCCTTTCTGTTAAAACATAAATTGAGCCAAGTATGCAAAGCACATTCAGATATCCTCAAAACAGCCCAAAATTCATGCACTCACAGAGCAAGCTCACTTTGCACCTCAGTCGTCACATAGTGTCACATGGAAATCATCGGGATCTAATTAGCGACTTAGAGAAAGGAAGCAATAACAGAGTGCTGCGGAACAGTCTGCAAAATTTATAGGTCACTAAAGGTCACCCACAGTAACAAGGCTTCTTGTCTCTGGTTTGCTACGTGTCACATGCCAGACTCCCTGGACCCAACAGGCAACTCTGTGAGTCCACAATCAAGGAGCTTGTTTTCAGCTCTTACTGGAGACTGCCCTCTTGTCCAATTTGACTTCCTCTCAACTTTTAGCGTCAGAAACACAAGGAAATAAAATTCATGGCTAGACTGATGTTTCCTCCCCAGCTCTCCCACCTCCTGCTATGCCAGGAAGTAGCATTAAAGTTCTATCACGTGGTTGCCCAACAGGACACAGGAAGCCAGGACCTATAACCTGATGACTCAGGACTGCGATGCAAGGATGGAGCTGATACTTAACTACACTGGGAACAGCACTGAGACAAGGTCAGGTCACTGTACTAACAAGAAGGACGTTTCTTAGGCTTTTCACTTACAACATATATATATGCTATCCGGGCACTCACACTTACAGCAGTTTTCTCTTTACCATGACAAACGATTTAACAAGAGGAATGGAATGATGGAGACGTTCGATGGGGGAGGGATATCTGTTCCATCTGTTCTCCTTCCCGCCCTCCAATGTCTAAACAGTTCTCCATTTTCCCCACCATCAACACAAATCTAAAACCACTGGATAAATGTTAAGACAAGCATTAAATCTGAAGGGACTAAGACCTGAGGGGGAAAAAATAAGGACGAGAAGAAATGAAGGAGCAAGTGAGTGGCAACGCAATCCATGGATATAAGCAAACATGAACATTATTCCTTAAGACAGATTTTCACAGATATTCGAATAACTACGACGCTTGCAAAATATTAACGGATTTCTTTGAAGAGTTTTTAAACCCAAGGCTGAACTAGGCTGTAAAATAGAAAAATTAAAGATTTTAAAACATTAACATGTATTACTTATACAATAATTTTTATTCGCTATACATTAACTTATGAAAATGCAAAAGAGAGGCTTAAAGTCATACCTTTCAGCATGACCTAAAATGCAAACCACATAAGCTAAAACTATGAATTAAACTAACAGCCAGAAGTCACAGTAAATATGAACGTAAAATCAAACCATTTCTTCTAAGATATTGTTCATTCAATATTGCTGAAGAGCAAAGACCAATCAATCAAAAAACCAAATGTTACACAAAGAAATGATATGTGCTGAAACACAAATGGTCTTTAAAAGGAAAAACCAGGTAAGAGCATTTATCATTTCTAGAGTCTGGGACAAGAGACGTAAAATATAAAATAGATACGACATTTGGCCAAGTATACACGGGTAGATTAAAAGGCATCATTTTTGGCTTGACTCAGCTTAGAAGCTAATAAATAAACAGTTCAAGCTCCATTTAAGAGCAGAAAATGCAAACACATTTTAAGCTTTCCATCTCAAGCATGCAGACCCAGCCAAGTATTAATTATTACCACTGCAAAGGGAGTATCAGAGTTCTATAAAATCCACATTAAGAAGAACATTAACCAAAGTGATATTTTACATGAGTTAACTGTATTCTTTTCAATTCCAGGCTATTCTAAGAAACAGAATCACAAATACCAATAAATATCTACGATAGCTAAGAGGCAGCCTGACCACACTCACCGTTTTCCACATAGGGATGAAAGGGTAAGACGAGGGCCAGGATGACCCGGCCTCTGGTTGGCTCCAAGACACTTCTGATATCTTTTAACAAAGTCAAGGGCTGATCACAGCGGTCCAGTAAATTCAGGCAGCTGATGACATCATATTGGAACCCTGTATTCTGCCATTCATTTATACCAAGCACTCTGGAAAAATCAGAAAGAACTAGATTGATACAAACTCCCTTAAAGACATCGTTAAAAATAATTGAGATGCCAGTAAAGGCTCTAACTTGTCTTCCAGATCAAAGTAAATTCAAAATCATCATTTATAATTCATGTTCGCAGTTATGGCCAGGCAAGAGGAAAACAGCAACCACATTTCTTTAAATTTAGCATTTCACCTATTTCCAAATCCCAAAACACACCATACATTTTCATATTAAACATATGATTAGTTCTCGTAAAAGGACACGTATGGTGATAAAAATGGTTATAAAACTAGGGCATCAAATTCTTGAACATCAGTGAATGAACAAAGGGTCCTACTTTCCACATTCAATGAAATTTAATCATAAAATATATCATACATTCCTGTTTTCTATTCCTAGGGTCCCTCCTATGTAAGAATGACTAGGGTTGGTATAAGATAATTCCCATTTACAAGCTATGACCTTTTGAGCACATCTCTGTTCCCAGGAGAGAGCTACTATTTCGTACTCTAGAATCTTCATATCTGAATAACTACATAGGAAAAAATAAAGCACAGGACATTCTACTAAAACTGTAAGTGAAGAGTATAGTTAACACGTCACCCTCAGCCCTCAATATCACACACACTGACACACGCACACTCACTCTCTCTCTCAAAGATCATTTCTAGTCCTTCACAATGTTTTATCCACGGAAAGGGGGAGTTCTTGTATCAAATCTTTGTTAGCCACACCATTAAGGAAACCACTATAAAGTACTCACTCCTGCTGGCTTATACCAATCAGAATGTGGTAGGTGAGATACATTAAGACAGACAGTGGGAAAAGAAACCAGGAAAAAGGAACTTTGGTAAACAGTCTTTGATAATGCCGAGCAAATACAGCAGAGATATGTTAGAAAATTCTAAAAGTGTAATGAAAAAGTATAACTCATTAGCATAATGATATTTTAGAGCATTTTTGAATAGAATAAAAAGGAACACAAACCTCTCAGGTGCATCTTCTTTTCAATCTAGGTTTTTTTAAAACTAAAGCCTCCTGCAAAACCACACTCTAACGAACTTCAAGGGACTGGGTGTCACACTCCTTTGCTGCCTGAAGTAAGTGGAGCGTGAGGGCTTCACAAGCACTCTGTGGCACTGAAACTGGGACTGCAGTGATGACTTCAGAAACTGGGTTCAGCTCATTCAAACCTCAGGGAAGACTCTACTTTCAAGACAAAAAGTTCATCAATTCCCACCTCAAAAACCAAAACGAGCAATTAAAGAGAAAGGCTATTTGTAATTTAATAGTTTAGCCACAGAGCCAATTTAAATTCATAAATTGCAAAAAACAAATTACGTGCTTGATTTTAAAAAACAAAACAACAAATTTAGGCCTGTCTACAACGAAGCGGAAGCCAAATATCATCAGTATGTTTTAATCTAAAATAATCTTCCTAAATCCCTCTCAGAATGAGTCGCAGATAGTGAGTTTCCATGTCGATAATTTTGAAAGACAGAAATACACTCTCACAACAGAAAATTATGGCTTTAATGCTGGGACAGGTAAAAACTTTACCTACAGAAGTCCAACTTCATCTTTATTTCTGTTTTGTGATTTCTATGTGTAAACTTAGTTCAACTGATAAAGACAACTTTACTAGCCCAGGAATCCTAACAAGTTGTTAGAACTTTCCTCTTATGAGAAAAATGAAAGAAGTGCCTTGTCCAACGTCACACTGCAAATCACTGGCAGGGCAGAAATGACAACTTGGAGATTCTCCTAGTCTGTTATTCAGGTCAATGAACCTGCCTCTCCACGTAAAGTGAGAAAGAACCTGACCAACATCCTTTGAATAAATGCTGCTAGGGCAGTGGCTGAGAGTGGACGGCCATCTGCACTTCAGTCTCCAGTATCTTTTTGTTAAAAAAAGAAAATACAGAGGATATTAACATAAGAAATAGAATTCTCAACTATTTTCTTTTCAAGAAAGATCCCAAACTTACAGATAATGCATTAAAGTCAAGTCATTAAAGTCTTTCCAATTGACACTAAAATCTTTGTTCTCTGGTGTCAACAATGTATACACAATTCCTCTCTGATTACCTGGTGTGACGTGTCTGTGAAGTGGGGGCTTAAACCCAGCCCCACCCCCAACCCCACTCAGGGTCTCGCGGCGTGCTTCTTTCCTCCACCAGCCGCTAACCACCATTTGGATCACGGAAACTAATTTTAACATTAACTTTTGCTAAAGCAAACTGAGGAAGGTAAACATGCTGCCAAAATCTTTTCCTGCCAAAGAACGTTTCTATTTATTGCCATTTGAATTGTGGAACTGTAAGTTAGCACACACAACCAGAAATCAGTTGTCTAATCCTTTCCTATGTTTATGGCTTCTCTAAGACACCAGTGCTACCCCAAGAAGCAAGGTATCTGTTTAGGGATTATCTTCAAGAACATGAGTTAAATAATAGTTTACCTTCTAGGAGAATTTAAAATAAATTTTTCTTAGAGAAGTGACAAAGAAGAGAATTTATTTTGATAAATTCTAAATAAAAAACAAAACTCCCCAACAGTATAAAGAAAAGTTATTGTTTTGTTTTAAAGAATCAAAGACACATCCTTGGGCTGGCCCGGTGGCACAGCGGTTAAGTGCGCACGTTCCACTTTGGCAGCCCAGGATTCACCAGTTTGGATCCCGGGTGTGGACATGGCACCACTTGTCAAGCCATGCTGTGGCAGGCATCCCACATAAAATAAAAGAAAGACAGGCGCAGATGTTAGCTCAGGGCCAGTCCTCCTCAGCAAAAAGAGGAGGATTGGTGGCACACATTAGCTCAGGGCTAATCTTCCTCAGAAAAAAGAAAAAATCAAAGGCACATCCTTAAATTTTACAACAGGGTTTTCTGGTATAAACAACGATATACTGGCAATACAGAGGAAAAATCTGGCCATTTTCTGTTCATTGATTTATTTCAAAAATGACATCTAGAACTGTCATTAAAAAGCCAGTTGTTCATGGGCCCAGATATTGAAGAGAAACAAAAAATAGCCACCTCCCAAAAAGAAGCCAAAAAAACAAGGAATTAAGCTAAAAATTGCCCCGCCATCATGGGTTGGGCAACCCCTCAACTTACTAAGGCATCATCACATCCTCATCAAAATCTGAAACTGCATCAAAAGCTGCCACTTTTGTGAATATGTTTTTATTTCATACTGATATTATGGAGAGAGTGTCAATCAGTATGAATTTCCTATTTAGGTCAAATTGCAAGCAGATTTTGGCATATGTGCTATATATAAGGAAAAAAATTAAACTAAGTATTTTTTATACGGTGAATAAGTTGATGAAGTTATGTGTAAACTCCAGATATACTGAATTACTAATTCAAACATCTGAAGCATCACTGAAAATCCCATTTAGGCATTTAGTCTCAAGAAGGGCTTTACTGGCAAACAAGCAAGGAAAGGGGCCGGGCAGGTGGGAGGGGAACGAAGATATGTTCCAATACCTTCCTCCCCAAATCCACTTTCAAAACACAGATTTTTTCTTTTAAATGGGGGCAGAGAATCAGATTAGGAATTCAGCATGATTTAAGCCATTGTCCTAACAAAGGTCAAAGCATTCCAAGTTTTGAAATGGTGAATTAACTTCTAATTGAAGGAATATGTTTCAATTTTCACCACACAGACCCACCAGGATCTAATCTGAGACAGATTGCTGGAGCTAAGGGAGACCTTATGAATCACTCAGTTCAACCTCACACAGATAGAATTCTCCTAAAAGACAGCCCTAACAGCTATTGATCTGCCTGACATACCAGGGACTACACTTATTCCCTCCTTCCATATAACATCCCATTAAATATTTGTGCGCAGTAATCTTCCCTTCCACCCCTTTCCTACTTGGTCTTCTCTTCCCCAGGCTAAAAGTTTCCAGGATTTGTCAATGTTCAACCCAGTCCTGGCCCAAAGAGCTATGCTGATGCTCTGTCTCTAGGGTTAGTGTGTCTAAGTACAAACTTAGGTGGATAGGAGAATGAGTGCATAATTCTTTCTCCTTTCTTTCTAAGGCTAAGCCCACCTTCCAAAATATCAGAGAAGGAGGCAGGCTCTACCTCGACCTGCCCACTCTATACTCAGCATGTTCTCCCATCAAGAGAATCCATACTGAATAAGGAGCCTTCTTCCTAAGTCTCCCAAGCAGCAAAACCTCAAGCTTAAAACCAACATTTGACACTTCACACCCATTAGGATAGTTATTATCAAAAAAAACCAGAAAATAAGGGGCAGGCCTGGTGGCACAGTGGTTATGTTCCCACGCTCTGCTTCTGTGGCCCGGGGTTTGCGGGTTCAGATCCCAGGCATAGACCTAAACAGCACTCATCAAGCCATATTCTGGCGGCATCCCACACATGAATAGAGGAAGACTGGCACAGATATTAGCTCAGGGCCAATCTTCCTGACACACACAAAAAAACCCCCAGAAAATAAGTACTGATGAAGATGTGGAGAAACTAGAATCCTTGTGTATTGTTGATGGGATATAAAATGGTGCCACTGCTGTGGAAAACAGTACGGCAATTCCTCAAAAACTTAAACACAGACTTACCATCTGATCCAGCCATTCCACTTCTGGGCATATACCCAAAAAGAAGTGAAAGCAGCAACTCAAACAGATATTTGTACACTCGTGTTCACAGCAGCATTATTCACAATAGCTAAAAGGTGGAAGCAAGTCAAGTATCCGCTGACAGATGAATGGATAAACAAAAAATATGGTATATACATATAATGGAATATTATTCAGCCTTAAAAAGGAAGAAGATTTGACACACGCTGCAACATGGATGAACCTTGAGGACATTACATTAAGTAAAATAAGCCAGTGACAAAAGGACAAGTATTGTATGATTCCTTGTATTTGAGGTTCCTGGAGTAGTCAAATTCACAGAGACAAAAAGTAGAACAGTGGTTGCCAGGGACTGGTGGAGAGGGAAAATGGGGAGTTAGTGTCTAACGGGTAGAGTTTCAGAGGGGAAAATGAAAAAATTCTAGACACGGATGGTGTGATGGTTACACAACAATGTGAATGTACTTAATACCACTGAACTGTACAGGTAAAATGGTTAAACAGTAAATTCTATGTTATATCTTTTTACCACAATAAAATTTTCTTTTTAATTAAAAAAACAAAAACAAGACTTGAGAATGCCAGGTTGCAATTAGGGAACAAGTCCATACATTCGATCTCCTTCTTCCAAGCTGTCCCTCATCTGCCCTTTCCCCCCACCGTGCCAACTCCTCTAGTTCAAAAACACACTGCCAAGGGAGATGACTTCTCTCTCAACCTCCATTTAACTGTAGTATGGCAAGTTTTTAAAAAAAATTCCTAATCATGGAAAATTGTTTCTGATTCACATCCTTTAAATAAAATACTCTCAAGAAGAAATACATCTAAACCCAAGAAATATACCCGAAAACATGTCAAGAAACTATACCTGTATTTCTTCTTCTGAAGCTGCCATATCATAGTTTCAGACAGCTCAGTAGCATAAATTTCTTCAAAATGAGGGCTCATGATTTTTGTGACTTCTCCATCTCCAGCACCTAAATCAAGAAGTCTATGGGTTTTCCAGTCTGGATTAATCTTAAGCAGTCTCTGAAATTGATCTGGTGAAAACACAAACATTGAGCCTCTTCCTAGCAACCTGGAAGGAAAAGAACAAAAATGGAAGCGTCTGTACAGATCAAGCACCCTCCATACACACAGAAGGACACAGGGAGCCTTTGAACTTACAAAATGTTTATTTTATACGATTATATGATTAAAATGTGTATTATTTTATATGACTGAAAAACAAAGTTAGTAAAGTAAGAAAATACTTTCAGGTACCATTATCTGTCTCATTTGCAAATAAAATCCCCCAAAAGAGTGGACAATGAGAGGAAGAAAATGTAGAAAGGAAAAAGTCGAGAGGGGAAGGGAAAAATAAATGAGTAAGAAATTAAAAGATGAATGTGAAGAACTTATGTCAAAATAGGAAGGAGAGATGGAAGGAGTAACAGAAAACGTTCGTCAGTTACACAGACGACAGACCAACAGAATCAGACCACAGCACTAGCCAGTAACACTAAGCCAAGACATCAACTAGGAAAATAACGCCATTAGGAAACTAAACAATGGGCGAGAAAAATAGCTTTAGGATAACAGATTTTTAACAGACACTTAATTTGCATGAGAAAAGCAGATAGTACTTGTGTCAGTTATGTTATACAATTGGCTGGGTCTTATTATTTCCACAGATTCTAAAAAACACTCAAAAACCACAGTAATACTTTTGAAAAAAGAAAATTGAAAGAAGCGAAAATGGAGATCAAAGCGAACCCTCAGAATAGCAGCTACAGATCAAACTAAGTCTCCCTATTTCATTTCCATCTGGGGAAATAAAACACACTCCTATTTAGAACTTGCTTTCTAGCCCTCAAATCCCCGTTTGCCCAGGGCAGGGATTCTCAGACTCCTCCTCAGCAGCAGAACCCTCTCTCTAGACGAAGCCGAACTCAAAGACAATATAAAGCCGCAGAAGGAGAGCTGACGTTGAAATGAGGCTGACAGCCCTGGGCTTCGGCCAGCCCACTTCTAGGCCTTTCCCTGCCGCCTGAAGCAGCTCCAGAGGCACCTCCTCTCCAGACCCTGGAAAACAGTTTGAAAAAACCACTGTCTAGGAAGTGGCAAGAAAATCTGTACTGTACTGCTACTTTCTGGAAATAATCACAAGGCACACTATATTTGTTAGAGTGAGTGGAAAGATGGATGCAACTTGGTGCTCCTGGTGAGACCGGGTTCAGGAAAAAGTTCAAATTATGGAGGTCACATAACAAACGTCCCCTTCCCTCTTTCCATTAAGGCCTTAAGAGAGTTTAATCAAATCTAATAACGCATTTACAGTAAATCTTCTGCACCACAGAAATGCTTAGAAAAGGGCAGGAGGAGACCTCAGAGACTAACTGAGGCTATCCACTACAACTGTCTACCAGAGAAAACCGTATCTCCTAAAAGAAAAGTTGTTTTTAATCCTCAATTGTTCATAAATTCTAGCAGAAAAACAGGCTGCAGAAAGCAAATCTGAGAAAAGGAACTAAACTTACTAAAAGAGCTATACAAAATTTCCCACAGGAGCCAGAGGCCGAGCAAGAAGAGGGAGGTGATAGGCAGCACAGCTTGGGGGATGCATGTTTCAAATGTCGGCGCTGACTTGCCATAGGACCAAAAGTAACCTGCAAAATAGTTATCTGGCTTAAACTTTCCCAGTTATAAAATAACATGCTTCTCTAGTCATCTCTTTGGCATGTAAGGAACCTTGACATGATAATCATAAAATTCTAGAGCTAGAGGTCATCTGACTCTGACTGGTCTACATCTAAAGGCACCAGAGAGAACTGTCCTATTTCCAAAGATCATGAGCAACAGAGGCTCCACAAAAAGATTAAAACTGTCAAAAAATATAGCAAAATTCATCGAGCCCAGCGTTTCCCAACCAAGACCAACTTTGCCCTCTAGGGGGCACTGGGAGTAGGTGGGAGAGTTTCAGGTAGTCACAATGACTTGGGGGTGCTACTGTCATTTAGTGGGCAAGGTCAGAAAAGTTAGACTTTCTGCAAGGTGTGGGGCACTCCCACACAATGAAGAATTACCCCACGTAAAACGCCAAGACACTGATCTAGCTTAATACAAGGTTTCCAGCAAACACATACCATGGAGAGATACGGCTCTCTAATTTGTCCTTAACCTCCAAAGTTAGTGATGTCCATGTGTGGGGTTTTGTTTTGTTTTGTTTTAGTGTTTAGTAACCATCCTAGGTTCTCTAGCCTCCATCTAAATTCTCTCCAGAGTCTACAGAGGAGGCACACCTTCTTATAAACATCTTCCCACAAACTCTGAAAGCAGTTATTACGCCTCTCCTTACTTGGTCTTCCTCTTCCCAACACAGAGGAAGTCTGATAAGTATCTTATCTTCCTAATTCAAGAAGCTACCACAGTATTTACTTCTGTCTCTAAGAGATGGCCACTCATGGTAATAATGTACCCCTGCCATGACTCGAAAGTACCAAAGGGCTCAAAATTAAACTTTCAGCTGAGAATAGGACACAGGCCAAGAGATGTTTTGGAATTTGCAGGGTGGAGGTAGTGGAGATTAGGGTTAGGAAAAAAAAAGCAGAAGAGCTGTAGATAAGCGAAGCCAAAAGGGATTTACTAATTATGCTGCCTCTTTTTGACCGAACTGTGAAATTCCAAAGCAAAGATTTTAACCTGGGTCCAGTGAGGTAGAGGTAAGGGGAATTGGTTTAGGGTTTGAAATCTCTCAAAATCATACGTAAGGTGTTGAATGGAAATGCTATTTGAAGAGAGGATTTCAACTTCTTATTGCTTTCACAGAGGTCCTGTACCTCTTATCCATGAAGGATAAGAATCACTCTACAGTAACTTGCTTGCTTTCCAACGAGAAAATAAGAGACGTAAAACAGAAATTCAGGGCAGCCAATTTAGAAACAAAATGTCAGACCAAGTTGTATAAAATCAACCACCAACACAAAAATAACAACTGTTTGCTGAAGCGAACTTTAGGAAATTTCATATAAACAATGATGAAAATCAAGTAAGAAAGCTTGAGAAATGACTTGTGGTGCCTGAAAACATCTTTAAAGGCCAGATGACAGACTGGGGATGCAGACATTTGGTCCAAGCTGGTTCCAAACCTCAAGGGAAAAAAAGTGGACCCAGCCAGCAGCTTCAAGTGGTCTCATAAGGCTTTTCAAGCACTGAGCCCCGCTGCTCTGCTCTTTGGCATTTCGGATTCTTGGGCCCTGGGGATGTTTAAAAATCTGGCCAAGAAAGGATGAAAATGCTCCAAAGCTTTTTCTGTGGATTTACATGAGAGAACCACTCTAGGGATAGACAACTCTGCAATAGGTTCACAAGATCCTAGTGAGCCTAGACATGAGGTAAGAAGAGGTGTAGGACCCTTCACTCAGAGCAAGCCTCCACCTACTGCTGGGCTGAACTAAATTCCCCAAAGAAACTTGCCCTGGGAAGTACACTTAAAGCAAAGATCTTACTCTTCAGCCTATCTACGTTAATGGCTTGGTTTCAAGTAGCTTGCTACGCTCTATGGTAGGGTACTAGCAGCATCATGGGCATCACCTGGGAGCTTGTTAAAAATGCAGAATCTCGGGCCCCAGACCTACTGACTGAAAATCTGCACTGTCACCAGATGCCCAGGTGATTCCTGTGCACATCCAAGCTGAGAAGCACTGCTCTACGTAACTCCCACCACAGACATACAGACCAATGAGGCGATTTACCAAGCTACGGTGAATTTAAAAAGCATAACTGCAGAAGGCTGGGCCACTGGACCCACGCCAAGGATACCGACTAGAAAAGTGCTGTAGCTGTAGAGGCGGCAATATCTTGAACACGGTAACATTCCTTTTTCATTTTTTTAAACCTAAAGATAAAGAAAAATGTCCAAGATTCACTTACCCATTGATAGATGTTCTAGACATAAACAGGCTAAAAACAGATGACACAAAAGAGTGATACAATTGGATAAATAGCCAGCCCGATTTCTCAATGCTGTTGTTTAAGAAGATCTGTGTTCCTTGATCAAGATAACTCTGAACAAAGACAGCCTGGAGTGATTCGCATAATTTCTCTCTGTTGCACACATACCACTAAAAGAAAAAAAAAAAGAAAAATGAAAACACACAACTGAAGTGTCATCTAAGAAGTCCAAAGACAAAAACCAGAAGACTAAATCAAATCTAAGATTTCCAAACATTATAATCTCACGGCACTTTGAGGATAATCATCGTCTCTTATATTCATGTGACCTAGAAAGTACAAAATACTCTTTATACATAATTTCTCATTTAATTCTCATAAGCCTCCGAGTAGGCACAAAGAGCAGGGGAAGGCTGAAGAGGCTTGTGAGTCATGCAGCTCAGTAGGTGGCGGAGCCAGGCCATAGTCCAGGCATTCTATCCCGGCCTAATAGTTCCCTCACTATACACCCCGGACCCCGAGATCTAGGAAAGCTCTGCTGGCCTCTCCTTCACTGAAATTCAACATCAGAAGACAATAACTAGCATTATTAACCTTGTTTTTAGATTAAAGAATAGTCATAATCCAATGATTTAACTCAAAACCACCAAACAAATTAATGGTAAAGTGAGCAGCAGAATTTAACACTCTAAGGACCAGAGTAAGCTGCCCTCCTTCTTGTAGGCTATATAGAGACCTTCAGAAATACTGAGGTATGCTTTATGAAGTCATATGACATTCTCACAGACAGGAGCAAAATGTGCTCGAGAGAGACTAAGAAGTCACTTAAGGTCACAGTGCAATCAATGAGAAGACAGAGTAATAACATGCTAAGAGCCAGACTTCCGGGACCAGGCTCTAACCAGAACGCACTTTTTAGAAAAAAATTCAAGAGCTTCAACTGTGGGTGAAATTTAATCTTCCATAATAAATGTTTTCCATTTTCATGTGGAGTTAGCGTTCCAGAGAAGGAGGGAAGCAGACTGTAGGGTGCCTAAGCTTTAGAGGCAGCCCGAGGACCAAGTCCTGGCTCTGCCATTCCTCTGTGAGCTTGGAGAAGTCACTGAATGGCTGAGCCTCTGTTCATTCATCTGTAGACTAGAGATGTCACTGGTATCTATCTATCCCAGTAGGGAATTGAGAGGATTAAACGAGATAATGCAGGCAAGTCCTCAATACAGTACCAGGCACACAGGAGAGTCCTGTAATAATAATAGCAAAGAGATTCCTCCAACGTGGCCTGACAAGCAAGAGTTAGCCCATCAAGTACAATGATGAAACTGCAGAGTAGACCATTATTATTAATCCATTATCTGCTAAGAAACAACCAATTTTTCCCAATAAGAAGTCCACTGGCCAAAAGCAACTTGCTTCCCCTTGACAAATATGACCAGCAGTAGGTGTCCCGTAACTGCTTGCACAATTGTGGACCAATTTTACAGTCCCCTAAGCTTGCTAAATGTTGAATGAAATCTTGGGTAACATTCTCAACACTAACATTGAAAGGAACCAGTTAGAAACCAATACAAACAAGCAAACAGGCACAATAAAATTTTAAAGTTTGATTAATCTTCACAAATCCTGCACCCCAAACTGGATAAACCAAATCTTTCCAATTGTTGACTGATGTGTGTTAACTTACCATTTAAACATTGTTACCAAAACTGCTTGGACTCGAAAAATATTTTTATTTTTCCCACCCTATATGATAAGCTATGAAGCTTCTTACATTCACTGCCTACATTTAACTTGGTCTGAAAATGTTCTCGCTTAATCATTAACCAATTCTTAATACTCATTGTGTCTCAAGTTATGCCCCAGTGCAGGTCATAAACCATTTTTTATTACACTTGTGAACTCCTAGTGCACATTCTGAACTCTCTAATACTGAGGCCACTCTGACTTTTATTTATTTTTTTATTCTTTGAAATAACTAATCAAGATGAAAGCCATCACCTTGGTAATAGGCAATCAGGTGCATTCTATTAATGTGGACAAGAAATCATTCAAGTGAAACAGAGGAGCTAAGAATTCCTCGGCATCCACTTGTAAATGGACAATCAGAACAACAATGGACTCTGACTTCCAGAACTAAGCAAGAATTGGTACCATTAACTGCAAATATTGCTTTCAAGTGCCAAAAGGAAAAGTCAAGTTTTTAACAGCATTTCTCTCAATTCAACATTAACACATGTGGTTGAACCTTTCCTATCACATAAGTCTTTCAGAAAAGAAACTCCTTACTGAACCGAATGTGCTACAGAATAAAAAGGAGTAAAGCCCTTCTTTTTAAAGATAAAGGTTGAAATCCATGTTCCTCCTGACCATATAGGATACAAATGTCAACTCCATAGCATCATTATTCATAATCACCAAAAAGTGGAAACAACCCATCAAGTGATGAATGGATAAACAAGATATGCTTCATCCATACAATATGGATAAACTTTGAAAACATTATGCTAAGTGGAGTAAGTCACAAAGGGCCACAAATTATATGATTTTATTTACATGAACTGTGTAGAGTAGGAAGATCCAGAGACAAAGTAGATTGTGGTTGCCAAGGACTCGGGGAGTGTCTGCTAACAGATATTGGGGCTTCTTTTTGGAGTGATGAAAATGTTCTCAAATTAGAGAATGGCGATGGTTGTACAACTCTGCGAACAAACTAAAAACCACTGAATTGTACACTTTAAAAGGATGAATCTATGGTACGTGAATTGTATCTCAATAAAGCCGTCATCTGTTAAAAAGACAGACACACACATCTAAGTGTAGGTGGCATTTTGATCTTCTAGAAGTTAAAAAGTAGGTTGAAAATTTAAGAGACCAAGCAAACCTCTTTAAAAATGTAAATCTTTAAATGCAAATCAGATCATGTCACTGCCCTGCTTCACAGAAGCCTTAGGATAATATCCAAAATGCTTAATATGGCTCACAAAGCCCTAAACGATTTGTCCATTCTCTGTCCCCAGCTTCACCTCATGACACTCCCTAACTAACAATACCTGGCCACTCACTCTGTCAAACACTGTACCCTTTTTTCTTTTTCTGGAAGGTTCCTTTCCCATGGCTGTCTCACATGGTATTTGCTCTGTCCCCTACATTTCCTACCACCCCAACCCGCCTCCCCGTCGCCTAGTTAATTCGACCTAAGCCTAAACATTTCTTCAAATATGTTTCCCTTGAACGTCCAGACTGGGTCAGATCCCTCTCTTCTAATTCCCTCTCTTACATCCCATAAATCTCCCCGGTCACATTTATGAGCACTGAAGTGAATAACTATACATAGTCGCATGTTCAGTGTCTATCTTCCCAGGTAGACGGAAAGCTTCCTAAAGGTAGGAACAATGACTGACTTCAGTGCCTGGACTGACACAGATGAACAATAAGTGTTCATCAAATGAATTACTGTTTAAAGTCACAAGCAGTATAAGAGGCAGAATTTGGAGTTTCTAGCAAAATCCTGGAGGGAACATAAGGATAACCACAGAGACAGCAGTCACTGGGTTTCTGTCAATTCCTTCAACTCTGAGGTTTATGCAAGGCCCTTTAGGCAAGGCCTTGCTTAAACCCAATTCTGCAAACAGTGGTTAAAGCTACCCACCCACCACAAAATTGCTTTAGCAAAAGCAAGCAAAGAAGGAAGACACTGCCTGGGCACCTGCCCTCACCAGGCACCTGGCCAAGAGCTTACCATCTCACTTAGCACCTGCTAACTTCTGAATACCGGGAAGCCTAGGGGTTCTCAGCACTTCCAGCTGATTCAAGTTCCTGCTGTAGATGCATGTTGTTGTATAAAAGTTTCTTTCAAAGAAGCCTCTCTCACTTCACTCTACCCAGTGTGTCTGTCTGAGATTCACTGTTCTAAAAGAAGGCAGGACTATTCGGCCCAATTAACTGGACTGGTTGTGTTCAGAGAAAAGATCATCTGATCCAGAAGTAACTAAATTTCGATAGGCCAGGGTTTCTCAACTCAGCACTATCGACATTTCGGGCCAGATAATCCTTTTCAGACTAGGAAGAAGGACCTGGCCACCCACTTCCACAAAACTGTCCACGAAAACCCTGTGAACAGCAGTGGAGCACTGTCTCACACGGAGCAGGAAGGCGAGAGGACGGCGCAGAAAGACTGGGCAGGGGGCTCTAGAAGTTGGAATCCAAAAGAAGGCACTAACATCAAATCCTTCGTAGGGGGGCCGTCTTGTGCATTGTAGAATGTTTAACAACCCATCAGATGCCAGCAGCACTGCCCCCTAGTCATGACCAGCCAAAATGTCCCAGACATTGCCAAATGTCCCCCAGGGGACAAAACTGGCACGCTTGCGAAGCACTACATGGACTTACCCAGAAAACTTCACTGCTCTGACTGCAGTAGTGTTTCCTAACTACCCTAGCTTAACAGTGGTCTAGGGAAAATTAAAAGATGAACTCACTGGCCTCCGGGAACTCATACTCCAGAGGGGAGAAAAAAATCAGAAACCAAGACAAATAAGTAACGGGATTATGATCTTGGTCAGGACCTTCAGCTCCTTAAATGAGCAGTCGCCCTGCCCTTAAAGGCAAGACACTGACTACAGAGAATAATCAAGGCAGGACTTTCTGCAACCATTTGGCAGTCCCCCCGGAGTTACCTCTCTCCAGACACCCCAGCTTACATGAAAAGCTGTAATGAGCTCACAGCACTAGTGGCCCGTCTGCAGGCACCGGGCACTTTCAAGCAGGTGAGTTCTTTGAATATGTGCTCCTCAAAAGACTACAGAGACAAAGGTGCCCAGGCAAGAACAAAGGATTGTGCCTGTGAAGTGTTCCCACTGGAAGGACTATGTGCCAGCTCTGCTGTAGGGCTGGACGCAGTGTCTGAAAAAGCGTCCTCTTAGCATCTTCCTTTAAGGTTCACTCGAATTTCATTCAATCTAACTAAGTAAGGAAATCTTTTAAATATTTTAAATAACAAACTCTAATCAAACAAAAGTTGTGCCATCCGGTCACCTGCTGATGCAAAGTATAAAGATGTGATAACTAAACATAACATCTTCTAAAAACAACAGTAAATGGCAATGTTCTCCCTATTTGTAACAAGACTGTAAAGATACGAATGGTTAGCCAAATAAACAGCCAAATCAGGTAGACATGAGTTCAAAATGTGTATTTGACAGTATTAGCTAAACAAAATAAGGAAGTATTAGGTCATGTCTTAAAGATTTCATTAAGCCCACAAACATCTCCTGATCTTTACATAACGTTAGTAGATGAATTGTTCCTTCACAGTAGAAATGCAATTTCCATTTAAAATTACATTTGCTTATCAGACTGAGGGATACAGTGAAAAGTTTTTCTGAAATTATTTTTTAGAGTTCCCCAACTAGTCAAACATGTGCCATTTTTCCAAAATACAAAGGATTTGAGCACATCAGTAGAATGAGAAAGTTATTTTAAAAAACCCACTTCCTGCTTTTAGGTAATGTGGTAAAATAAAAAATAAACATTTGGTTTTTATTCCAGGTTCCTGGCACAGAGCTCCTACAACCCTTGGGGAATCTCTACAGTGCTAATTTTTGTATGCTAATAAATGAGGGAAGTGGGGTGGGGAGGGTGTTGGAACTTTCGGCCCCACCCCTCCAACCTCCAGGGAGGAGAGAGCGGCTGGAGATTGAATTCAGTCACCAATGGCCAGCGAGTTCATCAATCGTGCCTACCTAACAAAGCTTCCATAAAACCCCGACTCCACAGGGTTGTGGGAGCCCGCAGGTTGCTGAACACACTGATGTGGGGGGAGGGTGGCTCACCTGAGAGGGCATGGAAGCTCTGTGCAAACCCTCACCCTGCATACCTTGCCCTATGCATCTCTTCCATTTGGCTGTTCCTGAGTTGTACCCTTTATAATTAACCAGTAACCCTAAAGTGTCTTCCTGAGTTCTGTGAGTCATTCTACCAAATTATCTAACCCGGGGGGGGGGGGGGAGTTTGGGAACCCCAGAATTTGCCACTAGGTCCAACAGAAGCATGCGTAGTCTGTGGACCCCAACTTGTGGCTGGTATGTGAAGTGAGGGCAGTCTTGAGGGACCGAGCCCTTAAACCTGTGGACTGATGCAAACTGCAGGTAGTTAATGTCAGAATAGACAGAACCGAACTGTAGGACACTCGGTGTCAGAAGAAAATGTCATAGGTAAGAAATGGGTTCTCTCTTTCAATGTTAAACTTGATAAAACTGGATAAAGGCCAGCACTTCAAGAAGCTGTCCCATCCTTGTCTAACTGATAAACTGTCAGAACTTCAACTACTATTTTGCACACAGCTCCATAACTTCAATGTCTACACCGAGGTCCACTGGAGCAGGGCCTTTCCTATGAAGTAGACAGCCTATCTTCACAGCCCTTCAGACAACACAAGGTTTCCCAGGAGGGACATTATGAAGCAACGGGAAAAGCCTGGGCCTTGAAACCAGAAAGAACCGGGTTCAAAACCCAACTCTGCCATCTATTAACTGCACTTTTGAGCAAGTTTCATCTCTCTTAGTCTCAATCTTCTGTCTGTAAAATGGGGATATACCACCTACCTCCCAGAGTTGTTATGAGGATTAGAAGGAATAACATATTTAAGTGCCTAGCACACAATAGAAGCCCAATAACTATGAATTTCCTTCCCCTTCCTGTCCAAGGTCAACAAAAACCAGTCAGAGGAGAACTCAAGTTCAAGGAAATGCCTAAAAACCGCACTGTAGGTCTGGGCACCCAGCCATTCCCAAAAGAAATGAGTAACCAAAGACCTAAGGGAGGCATTTAGTGCCACTAAAAACAATCCGATAGGCTCCACTGATCAGGGTCCATGAACAGAGAACCTCTTCTACTACAGGGGGTGGTCAGATCAAGCCTGACAATATTGACCTCGACAGCTAAGGATTCAAAAATCACATTCTAAGTTTCTGAATGCAATCAAATCAGCCCAGACATTTCACCACTGACACCTTCTCGCATCTAAGCACAGCACAGGAGTGAACCAAACCATTCATTACGATTTCTACTAATGATACAAACCTAAACCAACGCCCTCTTTGTGTGAGATTTCAACATGTAGAGTGACAAGGCATCCTCATGTCCACGCAGGGAAACAATTTACACGGATTTGATGGAGCCTCAGCTCTGATTCCATAAACTATTGGCAATCTTCATTTCAAATACTCACTCCCTGTCAGTATTTTATAACTCTCAGATTTTAATAAAGCTTCAGAGGGTCTAAACAGCAGTTTCTTACTGGAAGTTACCAGGGTCCCCTAGGTCACCTTCCTGGTATATCCTGCAGAAGAGAGAGATCCTAGTGTTCCATGAAACGGAAGCAAATACTTGTTTAGGGTTTCAACACAGGTTATAAGGAAGGAAACAAAGCCTTTTAAAAGTCTCTTTGGTATTCAGCTGCAAAGGCCTCCAGACTCTCGAAAGCAGTTCACAGGAGGACAGGGTGGAATCCATCAGCGTCCGTCTGGCTAGCTGGCTGACTGCCCTGAGCGCTGTGAGCTCCTGCCTGACGTCCGTCCGCCTCCACACGGTAAACGGGCAGTGAAGGTACAGGAGACCGAAATCTGTCCTTCAGCACAACCTACCACCTCTGACTGTGATGTCCAAGTATTTTTTCCTTTGGAAAAAAACTCCAAATCATTTTAATTCTATCTTGAATTCATCATCACCTGTGGCATAGCACAGTTTTGAGCTTTTAGAAGAAGGTAAAAAAATAAGTCAAACATACACATACTTGTAATTTTAAGTTACACCTTAATAATTCTGGATACTGTTATCTGTGCTTTTAAAAAACCTTGCAGTACGTCACCTGGAGAAATTGTCCTGGCTTGGTTCCACGGAGCTCTGTAACAATTATTTTTTAGCTCCATCTATTGAGAAGCTGCTGAATGACTGTTATTACCAAGAACCTAGTTAGTGCGGCCTGAGGATCCTTTCAAGTTTCAACAGCTCTAAAATAGTTGCATTATCTTTAAGCACAAGGCGCAACGCATCGGAAAAACTACATCTGAAGTTTTTGTGGTTGTTTATATTTTTAAGTTCCGAGTCTGCCGATACTGAAAAGTGACAATATCTAGTCTCTCACTGCATGGCTCTATTTCTTCCCAATGAGTCAAACTACCCGTCTGGCAACCTGTGATTAGAATGTGCTGATTAGGAAGCTGGAAATTTTCTCTTGGGAAAAAAAGATCAGTAAATATTTCAGGCCTTCGGGTCACACAGTCACAACTGCTCAACTCTGCCACTGCAGCGGAAGCACTCAGAGACCAGAGGTGAATGAATGGGGGGGGCTCTGCTCCAACTAAACTTTGTGGACACCGAAATACGAATTTCAGCTAAGAAATTTTCACGTTACAAAAAATGTTGGCAACCATTTAAAAACATAAAACTATTCCTACTTCACAGGCTGTACAAAAAAGTCAGAGAGTCCAATTTGGCCTGCAAGCCATATTCCTGCTCCAAGTGAAGCCCTTGCCTCCTGCTCGCCCAAAGTGAAACATAATCCCGGTTCTAAAGCCAGCACACTGAACCAAGTTATTAACATGGTGCTGCTACGATAGTTTTAGAGCTGCTTTAGCTCCAAGGAGCCTTGTATCTCCAGGCTATAGTAACTAAATAGTAATTTTTAATGAATAAACATTGCCCAAGATCTCTCTTTTAACCATGAAATCCTCCACCATAATTTCTTAATAAAATAACCATAAGGAAAACTTGTGCTGAGTATGGTTCAATCAAATCCATAAACCTACTTTTATGTAACTCCAAAAGAACCAGATGTGGCTGCCTATGGAACCCACACACCCAAATGAACACCAGAAGACCTTGTATAGAACTATTAATTTGAAGGAAGAAAAACCATCAGAGTTAAGTTACTTCACAAGCAACAGGGTTTATAAGGCAAACCCAGGATCCTGGAATACAAAGCAAATAAATCACCAACTCAACCACATTGCAGAGGGTTACAAAAAATTTTATGCAAATTTATGATTCCCTTTAAAAACAGAAAAAGGGCAACTATAAATATTTGCTAAATAAATGCTACTTTTCTGAATGAACTCTATATTTCACTTTATCTCACTGGGGTTTCTATACACATTTTTCTTTTGTTCACTTTCATCTTTATTCATAGACAATATTTTCATAATGTGAATGGATCATCCCCAAATAATGTCTGGATTGATTATTCTAAGGAAAAGAGCCATTCTCCCCCTAAACATTCAGACAGCCCCAGATTAGTCTCCACCTTGGAGAAACTGGCTGCCAAACTGTTAGTGCAACTGGTTAACACACACACGCACATGCGCACACACAGGTGGGTATCTTCAAGGCATAACGAAGTAAATGAGGTATCTGAAACCAATATTAGTTTTCCTTAGAAGCTGCTTTAAAAAGGTACCCAGAAAGTATCCTCTGTTAGGAGATATTCTGAAACTCTGTCTACAGCTATAATTCTACCTAGGCTCCATAAAATCAAATTATTTAAACAGTTTTTCAATTTTTAAAAGATGCCCAATTCTTTTTTGAGCACTGAAATCATCTCAGGTGTGCTGCAGTAGAGGCGACCACAAGTGTTCAAATACCTGCAGCTAAGACTCAACCATAATTCCACATCAATGGAAATAAGCCTCCTTTTTATCCCACCCAGAACCTCATCACTACCACCTGTCAAAAAGGACATTTCTAACTCACTGTTTTATACCATTATCCATGCTCCGTAGAGATATGCGACATGTTGGTAACTGCACATTATGATTATGGTACTTTAGAGTTGTTTCTCTAAGAATCACTAGTGTAAGTAATTCATAGCAAAGAATGTGATTTTACACTTTAGGATCACCTACTAACTTTACGTGCAGTCCTAGTACCATCACAGGAGTAATTACCTAACGAACTGCTATAGCTGTAGGGTTACAAAAAATTTTATGCAAATTTATGATTCCCTTTAAAAACAGAAAAAGGACAACTATAAATATTTGCTAAATAAATGCTACTTTTCTGAATGAACTGCTTTCTTTATTTTCATTAAAACACATGAAATCAACCTGAGGGTAACACCAGGCATAATAAGTAACAGGAAAGTGAGAAATCCAAAAAAGTGGTGAGACACAAGATGGGGGATAATTAGTTACTGCTCTCTGGAAAGGCAGAATGTACTATAAATACCAGCTACTATAAGCCAACACTCTTGCAGAGTTCAAAAGCCTCTTTTCAATGAGTGTAATGTTAACTGCAAACTACATTATGGTCAAATATGAAATAGCTCACTCTTAATTCTACAGTTGACTTGCACATACTTCAAGTGGCACAAAACTAAGCTAACGAAAAGACTACCTGGCCGGTCATACCACACTGGTCAAGATTCACAACTACAACTCTTACAAGAATTCAGTCCGGCCCACTTCTGTTTTAAAAATCCTTCCAGCAAAAGCTTGCATCACCTTCCTTCTTATCATATCTCCCCGATCAGACACCAACATGGAAGTTTAAAGGCTCTCTCTCCTAGAGAGGAGGGAAGGCTCTGTGGGATGGGCGTGAGGACCTGTCAAACACATTTTCTAAGTGCTTAGGGAAAATGTCACCTGAATGAGCCTGGAGAGTTAAACGGCTCACGACGCCCGGTTAAATCTCTTTATGACCCTTTGTATGTTCACAGATTCAACTACACAAGAAGAGGGACGGGGCTCTCATTTTGATTCTCGGGGGTTAGGAAGGTTGTCGGGGTAACGGGTTTGGTCCGCTCTTTTGCCCCTCACGCCCCGGTGCCAGCGCGGCCCCCGTCGCCACGCGCCGGCCCATCCCAACCCCCACCCCGAGCCCCGGTGGCCGCCGGGAGCAGACGCCGCGGGGGCCGAGCATCTGCAGTCAGCGCCCGGGCGGGGAACAATGCGGGGCTCCGGGCGCCCACGCTCGGCCCGGGGAGGGGGAGGGAGCCGTTCTCCGCCCGCGCCGCGGAACAAAAGGGGCCGGGCGCCCCGAGGTCGCGGAGCCGGCGCCCGGCAGGGAAAACTTTCGGAGGGGCCGGGGCGGCGGCGCGAGGGGCCGGGGCCCCCTCGCCGCGGCGCCCCGCACAATAGCCGGGCCGCGCACGGGAAGCCCGGCCGCCACGCCCCCGCCCGCCGCCCCGGGCTGCCCGCGTACCTGGTGGTTCTCCTTCCTGCCGCCCGCGGCCGCCGCCGGCCCGCCCGGGCCGCTCGTCATGTTCACGTACAGGGAGCGGGTGAGCGGGCTCCGCAGCGTCCACATCCTCCGCGCCAGCCACACGGACGCCAGGCTCAGGCACAGCCAGCCCGCCAACAGTCTCATCGGGGGCCGCAGCCGCTCGCTCCGATCACCGCCGGCGCCGCGGCGAGGAGGAGGAGGGGCCGCCGCCTCCGGTCGCCGCCGCCGCCGCCCGGGCTCGAGCCATCGCGCCCGACTTGCCCATCCAGCCCCTGCAGGGCCGAGGCGGGGGTGGGGAGGAGCGGAGCGGGCGGTGCACAGCTTCCCACCGCCTACTTCCGGTCCGCCCGCGGAACGCCGCCGCCGGCCGCGCCAGTTTCCACCCGGAGCACGGACGAGCGACCGGGGCGCGTTCTCGCCGGGACGCGCTCCCTCCTTCCAATGAGCAGGCCGGCCGGGAGGCGGGACAAAGGGAGCGCGCGTTCGCCTGGCGCGCGCCCGGTCCCGTCTAGACCGCGGCGCCGTATCCCGGCGGAGATGATTTTAATTGCTTTCCTTCCGAAGACTGTAACTGAAGCCTCCCGCTCCCTCCGGGGTGGTGCCCGCTGGGCTTCTGGCCTTTCCCTGCCTTACCCTTTGCTTCTGAGATCCTCCTCCCGCCCCCCGGCGGGACCTCCACCTGATCGTGCAGATTGCCCAGGGCGAGGAGGGGCCTCATCCCTTTCGCCCGTCGGGACACTTCAGGCCAAGTTCTTGCCAGAGACGACGCTGCAGGTTCTTAACTGTCATTGGCTCAGCTGCATAGCTGCCTATCCTCAGTTAGAGTCAAGGAGCCCGACCCCCACCCCTAGGGCCTCCTGCAAAGCAAATGGGAATGAGGGGGAAGGGAAACCACCATCCCCCTCCCCACCTCTCCCCCTCCCCGCCAGGTGCCCCAGGTTTGGGGAACCTGGCAAGCTGCCGGCTGGACGTTTCTAAGAGGCCTCGGTGAAACCTCTGCCTGTGTTGGCAGCTTCTGCAGCTGGGGCACCTGCAAGAAATGCTTATTGTTTTTTGCTAAGGAAGATTCTCCCTGAGCTAACATCTGTGCCAGTCTTCCTCTCTTTTGTATGTGGGACGCTGCCACAGCCTGGCTTGATGAGCAGTGTGTACGTGGCACCCGGGATCCAAACCGCAAACCCGGCCCCAGAAGCAGAGCGTGGGAACTTAACCACTACCCACCCGGCAAGTAACGTTTTGATGTACTCATGACCCTGTCCAAGAATGAGACCCCAAATTAGAATCCCTGGTTGCTTGTTTCCTTAACACAGAAGTTGTACCCAACATTCTTAAAGTGAACTAAGCTCTAGGAGCCCTGTTTACCCAGGTGTTTCTTTGATCATTTATAGCATAGAGAGACCTAGCAATGTTTCAAAACTATAGGGTTACACTGTGTTCCTGTGTCTGAAGTCCTTCCTGCTGCTACCCAAGCTACAACTAAGGCGTAACATACAGTATTTCATGGGTCCTCTAGCTTTAACACCTTCCTAGGTTTGTTTAGAAAATGCTTTTTAATTTAACTGCACTAGAAGTAATGTGAATACATTTTATTTTAGTTCAGAAAAAATAAACCTTTCTGTTAACTCCAATATTGCACTTGAGAGATTGTCATTTATGAAAAGGTGATGTGGTGATCCACTGATAAAGAACGAAATTGTTCCTTACAAAACATTTTTATTAGCTTCTAAGAATCTCAGCTTGGCACCCTTCCCTAAGAGGGACATCCTGTTGCCTAAGGTGACTTAGGCTATAACAAAACAAAACAAAAAAACGGTGGGGCTGGCAAAAGAAGACGGTACTTTGTGTGCTTTCTTCCCAGTATGCTCCCTGACTGCTTCCTGCCAAAACCCCAAGGAGCCTGTGCTTTACTATATCTAGTTCAAACCTCTAGTGGTCCAGGCCCGAATCATCAAAAAGAAACTGGAGTAGCAAGTCCAAATAAGTCAATTTGCTTACCATGTCACCCTTCCCTCCTGTCTCTTGGGATCAGTATCACAGATAAAGCAGCTCTGTGCCAAAGAAAGCCATCTTTTTAGAGGGGGTGGGATGGGGAAGGGGATAAAAACAGCAAGAGTATATAAAAGGACATATTTCATTTCTGAAAACAAAGGAGACGAAAAGGTATGCCCTCCAACTATAAGCCTGATGAGCTGCAGCTCAGAGACTGCAAAATGTGTCAGATGAACAAGATACAACCAGATGGCTGATAGTCTGAAGAACTGGGGGTCAGGTGACTGCCACGAAGCCTAGCATCTCAAAGGAGCGGATTTTCACTTTAGACTTGAGCAACCAGCCTGGAAAAATAAACCACTCACACATTTTACACACTCTATAGTAATCACAAAATACACAAAATATAGTAATCACAAAATACACATGTTCTTTACGCTTAGCAAGCACAGGAAGAGACCAAAGCACAGCGTGATCAAATGATTTGCCTAAAGGTAGCAGAGCAAAGGCAGTAGCAGACCTTTTCATAGAACCTGGTGTCCCAGCTCGCAGTCTTTCGATCCATCTAAGAGGCCTCGCGCGCTCTCTCTCTTCTCAGAGAGCCTCTTGAATTACAAATGAGGAAGAAGGAAAACAACAAGAGCAAATATACTAAGCAGAAGTTCAGATTGCCCTCAGGCACTGCCCCCTTCCTTCATCTACTAGAATGTCACTACTGTATATTAAAACCTCAATTATCCATAATGGAGAGGGGAAGAGGCACAGATAACACATAAAGCCAAATATGAGCCAATCTCCTTTCTAAGGGGCTTTGAAATGCAGTCAGTGATATTCAAGAGACACAAAAATGACAGCCTCAGTGCTGAGCTCTGCTCACTGCCTCCTGACCAGCTCAGGGTCTAGCTTGGGTCACAGCTCTGTGCATAGGCCCGAAATCCTGACTGGATCACTTTCCTGTCTAGAACTCTAGGAAAGGGCACTTCTTGATATATGTAATTGTTCTTATCAGCTACAAGTTACGGCATTTTCTTGTTCTGGTTTCAATTACAAAGTATAATGTAAAGAGAACCCCGTAGGGAGAGGCACTTGGGTTTGCAGAGGGCACAAAATGTGCCAGTCACTGTTGGACACTGTCGTCTCCTTGAAGAGAAAATAGTCTAAAAAGAACTCATATAGTCACATTCTCTTTATGCTTCTTATAGATTTCTTTATGCTTCTTAACAACATTTTGGACTGTCAGAGAAAGGTACAAGTTTTCCCCAATAGATTCAGTAGGTGTGCCCTGTGGTTATTAAGCAATGAGCACCTCTGAAAAATAAAATTAGTAAATGTATCCAACAATTTTTTTAAATTAGTAAATGTAGGGGATTTTGGTCTGAATGTGGCTGATATTTCAGTAATATGCAATGCCATCCCTACGGTCTAACCTAAGGTGAAACTGCAAACAGGTTAAACAAGAATTGGCAACAAAGTAGCAAAATTGGAGGAAGAGCCAGAAGACCTATAGAAGCAAGCACAAATAACGCAGTGCACTCTGGGAGATCTCCCACTGTGCTCATTAGCATAGTGGTGTGTCCTCTGCGCTCTTGAGATGGACTACCTGGGTTTGGAGCCTGGTTCTATGCTTCTTGGTTATGCAATTTGAGGCGAATAACTTCTCCTTTCTAGGTCTCAGTCTCCTCATCTGTAAAATGGTAATAATAATAATGGTTACCTATCTCACAGAGATGTGGTGAGGATTAAATTATTCTAAATATAAAAAGCTTAGTGTAGTGCCTCAACACACAGTAAGCTCTCAAAAAAATTGTTAATTTGCTCTTGTTTTCGCTATAACTGGATAAATCAACCCTTCTGAGCCTCCCGTTCCTCATCTGTAAACTGAGGGCCATGATCCTGAGCAGCCTACTTCACAATACATCTATGAGAATCAGAGGATCTGAAAGTTTCTACCAAGGTTATCATAATAAGGATGCTTCGTCCTAATGTGACTGTGGTCTCTGCGAAGCTACTCTCCATAAAACCTTCCCTCAGAGCCCCTGATGGGAGCTGCTCCTTATAAAGTGTCTATTCCCAGACCCCTTCCTGAGACTCTGAACTAAGGAAGTGAGGATGGAAGCGGGGAAAGGAATATAAAACACAAAACTGTAAAACATTCACACCTCAAATCACAAAGTCAGGCAGCAAACTCAAGTCATCTACTTGGCGGGGATGCCTGTCTTCTTAGTAGGAAAGCCTTGCCCGCTCTGATACATAGAACTCTTCCCAGCTGGCTCATCTGTACACTGCTGTGCCATTTCACCTGCCTAGAACCTTCCAAACCCACGGCTTCCCTCCACGGCAATCTTATACCTGTTTCAGTTTATGTGAGGGGTAACATCAGAAAGACAAAGAAATACCAAGAAAATAACTATTTATTGAGGACATGCAATACTCCAGGCACTGGACTAAATGGAATAGAAAGCAAAATAAACACAATGCCTCCCCCTCATAGACCTTACTGTCTAGTGGGGAGGCATATCCAAGTAATCACAAAATGAAGATACAGTCACAAACTGCTGAGTGCTAGAAAAGAATTGTATGTTGTTGGGAGAACTTGTAACAGAGAGACCTAGCTTAACTGGGGTGGGAGGGGGGAGTGTTCAGGGAAAGCTGCCCTGAGGAAATATGGCTTTGTGGCCCTCGTTTTGACATCTTCTTGCTAAGCTCGAGTTTCCGAGTTGCCCAAGTTCCTCTGGACCATAGGTGCACCCAGCAATTGTGAGAAAAGAAATGGGATACCCCTCCGAGCCTTCTGGGAGGTGAAGACTCACGGTGGGCCACCTAACGTACTTACATTGTGCATATACACAACTGCGCCTAGGGTCCTTCAAAGAAATTTGCACATAAAATAACTTAAGCCACTTAAAAGAATATATGTAGTTTTTTAAAAATATGTGTTTCAACTCAGCAAGGTCCTTCTAGCAGCAGGTTTGAGTCAGAGCTCTGATAAAAGAGTGAAGGCAGTTGTTTTCATTCACTTTCCAGGGCATTTTCAAAGGTCCAAAGATCTTCTTTCATCTTGTTTTGAGTATATTTTCAAAACATCCCTGTCCTTGGCCTCTTTATTGCTGTCTCCTGCATGTTTGTGGGTTTGGTCTCATGAATAGTTGCTTCCTCTCCACCCAGCATACCATGTAACTTCATGCCACTGTGTTTTCATATACTTATTTTGAAACTATAAAGCCTTCTTATTTTGTGACTATAAAGCATTCAAACTTGTGATTTATATGAAACACATGAAAAAATTGCATGGTACAATGAGAAAGCTTTTAAAACTTAAAATCTAAATATTTCATAGTAGACAAAATATGTACATGTGTACATAAACATAAGTGATCTTGAAGAGTTTGTGTAACATACCACAGAACCACATCTCTGCTGGCATGAAAGAGGACCACTATCTCATTTTTGCACAACCACAAACTGGTCTGAAAATGAGGAAGAATGCATTTATGAAAGAGGATACTTGAGCAATCAACCAACCTGAAAAATCAGACAGAACTATCTCCCTTCTCTGGCGAAAACTGTGATTGATTTTTTTAATAGCCACAACTAATGTGAGTTGTTTTAAAACTGAGCCTAGCATCGTCCTTAAACTTATTGTGTGCACAAATCATTAAATCCAGAGGAAAGGCATTTGGTTATTAGAGAACCAAACCCTCAGCAGAGTGAGACGCCCACGGCTGCTTTTCTCCGATCACGATTTCCCCTTACCAAACATCCTTTGTGCCATACAGTTTCCTAAAACTGACAAAGTCAACCCTGGAAGCAGCTATTAAGCTATTCTACGATAGAAACTTTATTTCTAACTTCATTAGCTTTCTATGCTCAAGTCTTTCCAAAAAAAGTTTTAGATATGTCAGGGCCACGTGGGCATCAGAGGCCAGCAGCTTTTCCGACACCAAGAAGACTCTTTTCTTCAGCCAGCAGAACTCAGATTCCACTTTCCTCCTGCCTCTCACCCCAGCCCCGGGGGCGAGGGTGGGAATGGGGGAAGCCAGCTTTGCTTAGGAACCCCACTAACGTGTAGTTTGGTGTTTGTGGATATAAAACAGGCTATTCTCCCACCAGGAAAAGTCAATTTTATAACAAAACTATAAATGAATGTTAAACAGACATCTCACAATTTTAAATAAACGCTTTAGTTTGTTAAATGCACTTTTTTTTTGCTTTCATCAGGAGACATGTTTACAGCTAAGTTTCACCACATCTACAATGCTCATCATGATTATTCAAAGGAATAAGTCTTCAGGAAAAAAATCCAAGTTACTCCTGTAGGATTTGATAGTACAATGGACTCATTTTTAGAATCTCCAACGCCCTGTTTGATTCATAACCTGGAGTTTCTCCATTATTGTGCTGTAAATAGCAGTATATTCATGGATGTATTTCCATCTTGGCACATAGTAAATCACATCATATTTGAGGACATCTAACATTTATTAGCTCTTTTACCCCGTTTAGAACTTATATCTATTTGGACACAAGTATCAGGAACACATTATATTTTTGACGTATATGTTTAAGGACGTTTCAAGGAAAAAAATTTGAGTCAGGTCTTTCTGAAATGGTAGGCAGTACATGGAGTCAGTCATAAAGTTGCCCTGAAAAAAATTCTGGAAATGAGGAAATATATAAAATTTCTATCTGAGAATCACACTTGTAAAAAGCATGCATATAATAGATTAAAGAGATGCAAAGACACCTTTAAAAAAGGCAGGTCCCCAAGCCAAGACTCCGCTGCAAATTGACTGCAGGAAGGTAATAACATATTTATAGAAATAACAGCTCATTGTGGGAAAGAGTTGAGTCAAGTTTGAAAACACAGGAAATGGAAAGTCAGGCTGATTTGGCAGCCGATCTATATCACCAGCCCCGGACACAGTACCCCAGGCCACTCTGCTCAGTGCACCAGGTGTCTGTGTGGATGGAGATGCGTGCATCCATCATATCAAGGCTCCATGACATATCCATTAAAATCATCCTAAATCACCATGTCCTTCCTTCCATGCTCAACATCCTTATATAGGGTGGGAATGTGCTGATGGGAGAATGTAGTGCCTGTCTCATTGATGGTTAAGTTTCTCAGTATAAATTAGTAAATAGCTTTATTTGGCATTGTTCTGAGTCTGGTCCATGCTAATGTGCCTGTGAGAGATGATTCCATTCTCAATGTACCCACATGTCAGGTTTCTATACCAATAAAACCTCAGACAATGATGATTTACCCACATGATGCTCCTTATGGAAACTGAAGATGACCAGCGAGCCTTCCTTCACCGAACAGACATCAGACCTCACTCACTGAAAAGTACAATGGACAGGAATGAGAGCTTTCCCAGATCCTTCAAGTATGCTTGTGGTTCTCCTTCAAGGTCTGTTTTGTCCCACCACACACTCCCAGTTCCTGATCCCCATGTCAATTTATCCAGCTCAAAAACATGCAGAAAACTCAAATTCTAGTTATATCTCTAATATTTTCCATGTGACGTTGGAATATCACTAACCCCAACTATTTTGTTGTAAAAATGGTAATTAATAAAGACCACCTGTATATAAAGTTATGGACCTGGATCAGAGACTTGTAAAGTCCCTTCCAGTTACAAGATCTGTTCGTTCACCTGCTTACTGTCTTTCATGAATTATGAGTTTTGTGCATTTTTTCTGAAATGCTAATATAAACATATCTGTACTTACATAGTACACAAGAGAAGTGGTATAATTTTCTGCATTTTTCCGCACACTTTAAAAATAAATCTCACAAACTCAAAGTTCCATTACACTGCATAAAATAGGAAATAATTCACTACAAATAGTACATACCTGTGACAAAGTTTCTAAGTGAAGACATCTTTTGCTTTTAGAGTTGTGTGCTTGACAAATTGTCAGTTCCTTATGACCCCAAACCAAAATCCTTGCATTTCTTCTCCTCCATATTCTTCACCCTCTCCCTTAGCCTGACATGCTGTTTCATAGTACAAGGCTTGCCCAGTCCCCTGGGAGGAAAAGTACTCCAGAAATGAAAATAGATGTATTTCTACCCCATGAAATTCTAGATCTGGGCTACAGCCTCACTCTTTATGAAAAAGAGCCCCCTACAACAGCGCTGCAAGAGTACCACACATGCCACCAACAACAACGACTGCACATAGTAGGCGCCAGACATGGTGCTGTGTCCTAAATGTGTTCTCTCTTAATTCTCATTGCAATCTAATGAGGCTGATATTATTATTACCACCTTTTTTTTTTTTTTTTTTTACAGAAGAATCTAAGGCACAGACAGCTTCCATTGCACAGCAAATGAGTGACTGAAGTAGGATTTTAAAGTAGACAGTCTGATCGCAGAACACACATTCTTCCCACAATGCTCTGCTGCCTCCTAGTGTTGCTCACCAGTCCTCAGCGCACAGGCATCAGAAGCCCCAGGGGTGCGAGCAGGTTCCGGTGCCGTCCCAGGTGTAGTGATTCCGAATCTTCCTGTAAATGGGGAGTCTTCAACATGACTCACGAGGGAGAAGACAGAGAAGAGGTCCTTAGCAGAAGCAATATGTACTTTAAAGTATTTAATAGTCATGAAATTATTTTTAATAAGGTAATTATTTTTAGTGTTGAGATAACCTAAAAAAAAAATGACATTTGTAAATAGCAAGTCAAATAGCAGTTTGTGTAATCACTTCAGGAAAACCTTCCAAAATAAAATAAAAACAATTTCTATGATCTGTAAATTTAAGTCAGGCAATTCACCCTCTGTAGTGTACAATTTATAAGTTTTGACAAATGCACACAACTGTATAACCAACACCACAATCAAAATAGAGAATATTTCCATTACCTAAAAAAACTCCCTGCGTCCCTTCGTAGTCAACCCTTCTGCCCACCTTCAGGTCCTGGCAACCACTAATGTGTTTGCTACCCCGCTAGTTTTGCCTTTTCCAGAATTTCATATAAATAAAATCATACAGCATATAATCTTTTGTCTGACTTCTTTCAGTTAGCGTAATGCATTTGGCATTCCTTCATGTTGTATCTATCAGTAGATCAGTCTTTTTTACTGACGTGTAGCATTCCACAGTGTAGATGAACCACAATTTGTTTACCTATTACCCAGTTGAAGGACATTGAGTTGTTTCCAGTTTTTTTGGTGATTATGAAGAAAGCTGCCATAAACAATTGTGTACGTGTTTTGTGTGAATGTAAGTTTTTGTTTCTCTTGGGCAAACAGCTAGCAGTGGGATTTCTGGATCATATGTCAAGCTCATATTTAACTTTATAAGAAGCTGCCGAACTATTTTCCAAAGCAGCTGTACCATTTTAATTCTTACCAGGAATGTATGAGAGTTTTGGGTGCTCCACAACCTTGTCAGCGTGTGGGATTGTCAGTTTTTATTTTAGTCATTCTAATAGTTATGTAGTGGTATCTCATTGTGGTTTTAATTTGGATTTTCCTAATGACCAGTAATGTTAAACATTTTTTTCATGTATTTATTTTCCATCTGTATATCTTCTTTGGTGGAATGTCTGTTCAAATATTTGCCCACTTTTTATTGGGTTGTCATCTTTTAATTGCTTTTGAGAGTTATTTATATATTCCACATGCGAGTCCTTTATCAAACAGGAATTTTGCAAATATTTTCTCCCAGTCTGTGGCTTACATTATTATTTTCTTAACAATGTCTTTCAAAGATCAGAAGTTTTTAATTTTTTTCAGATTTATTGAGGTATGATTGACAAAAATTGCATATATATTTTTAAGACATACAACATTATTAGTAACAGTATTTTTTGGTGAGGAAGACTCGCCCTGAGCTAACATCTGTTGCCAATCTTCCTCTTTTTGTGCTTGAGGAAGATTAGCCCTGAGCTAACATCTTGTGCCAATCTTCCTCCACTTTATATGTGGAGGCTGACAGTAGTGTAGTTCCACACCTGGGATCCAAACCTGTGAACAGTGGGCTGCCAAAGTGGAGCACGCCGAACTTAACCACTGTGCCACAGGGCTGGCCCCTCCAACACTATTTTTTAAAGGTGTACAACAGGATGATTTAATACACATTGCAAAATAATTAGCAACCAAATTAATTAACGCATCCATCACCTCTCATAGTTACCTTTTTTGTGTGTGGTGAGAACACTCTGTGAGACCTACTCTCTTAGCAAATTTCAAGTATACAATACAGTGTTGTTAACTATAGTCACATTATACATTAGATCCCCAGAACTTAGTAGTCTTGGAGTTGGAAGTTTGTCCTCTCGGACCAACATCTCCCCATTTCCCCCACCCCTATCCCCTGGCAACCACTGTTCTGCTCTCTGCTTCTATGAGTTTGACATTTTGAGATTCCACCTATGAGATCATACAGTATTTATCTTTCTGTGTGTGGCTTACTTCACTGAGCATAATGTCCATGTTGTTGCAAATGGCAGGATTTCCTTCTTTTTTATGGCTGAATAATATTCCATTGTATATATATACCACAACTTCTTTATCCATTCATTCGTCAGTAAATACTTAGGTTGTTTCCATGTCTTTGCTATTGTTAATAATGCTGCTATGAACATTGGGGTGCAGATATCTCTTCGACACAGTGTTTTCATTTCCTTCAGATGTATTCCTGGAAGTGGAATTGCTGGATTATATGGTAGTTCTACTTTTAGTTTTTCGAAGAATCTCCATACTGTTTTCTATAGTGGCCGTATCAATTTACGTTCCAACCAACAGTGCACAAAGGTTCCCTTTGCTCCATATCCTCACCAGCATTTGTTCTCTCTTGTCTTTTTGATGATAGGCATTCTAATAGGCATCTTTTCTCAATCTTATTGGTTTCTGATCTTTATTATTTCCTCTTTCTGCTTGATTTGGTTTTAATTTGCTCTTCTTTTTCTAGTTTCTTAAGGTATAAGCACAGATTATTGACTTGAGACCCTTTCTTCTTTTCCAATGTAAGCATTTAATGCCGTAGATTTCATTCTATGCACTGCTTTTGCTGCATTCCACAAATTTTGATATGTGTCTTCATTTTTGTTCAATTTAAAATACTTTCTAATTTCCCTTATGACTTCCTCTTGACCCAAGAGTTATTTAAAAGTATGTTTTTAACTTCCAGATATGTGGGGATTTCCAAGGTATGTTGGTTGTTGGTTTCTAATTTAATACTATTGTAGTCAGAAGACATACTTTATATGATTTCTATTCTTTTACATGGTGTTGTTTCACTTATTGCCCAGGAGATAGTCTGTCTTGGTAAATGTTCCATGTGCACTTGAAAAGAATGTGTATTCTGCTGTTTTGGGGCAGAGTATTCTATAAATGTCAATTGGGTCAAGTTTTTTGATAGTATTATTAACTTCTTATATATACTTATCAATTTTTTGTCTACTTGTCCTATTGATTACTGAAAGAAGCAAAGTCTCCACCTATAATTGTGGATTGGTCTATTTCTCCATTCACTTCCATCAGTTTTTGCTTCATGCATTTTGAAGCTCTGTTGTTAGGTGCATACACATTTAGGATTGTTATATCTTGTTGGTAAATTGATCCATTTACCATTATGTGACCTCCCTCTTTATTTCTGGCAATATTCCTTCTTCTGAAGTGACTTTGACATTCATATAGCCAATCCAACTTTTCTTTGATTAGTGTTTGTATGTTATATTTTTTGATCCTTTTACTTTTAATATATCTATGTCTTCATATTTAAAGTGGGTCTTTTGTAAATATCATGTTGTTGGATCTTGCTTTTTAAAAATTTAATATAACAATTTCTGTCTTTTAATTGGTATGTTTAAATCATGTGTATTTAATGTAATATCGATATGATTGAATTTAAATCTATCATCTGGCTAGTTGTTTTCTACCTGTTTCACTTTGTCCTTATTATTTTATTTTATCTCCTCTATTGGCTTATTATTCATGCCTCATCTTAAAGAAATATATTTAATGGTTGCCCTAGAGTTTAAAATATATGTCTTTAATCACATTCTATCTTAAAATAATATTATACTTCTTCCCATATAGTATGAGAACCTTACAAAAATATATGCCCAATTCCTTCATCCCATCTCTTAGGCTGTTGTTGTCCTACATTTTATTTTTGCATATACTGTAATTACACAAGGCATTACTGCTATTTTTGCTTTAGATGGTCAGTTACCTTTTATTAAAAATTTTATTGAGATATTGTAGATTTACATGCTGTAGTAAGAAATAATACAGAGAGATCCATGTAATTGTTACCCAGTTTACCCTAATGGTAACATCTTGCAAACTATAATACAATATCACAACCAAGATCGACACTGATACAATCCACTGATCTTACTCAGATTTCCAGAGTTTGACTTGTATTTGTATGCATGTGTATGTTTAGTTCTATACAATTTTATCACATGTAGGTTCATGGATCCACCACCACAGTCAAGATACAGAACAGTTCCATCACCACCACAATTATTCACGTTGCCCTTTTATAACCACATTCATCTCTGTTCCTTTCCATGCCCCATCCCTAACCCCTTGCAACCAGTAATCTGTTCTCTATTTCTAAAATTTTATCATCTCAAAAAAATGTTACATAAACAGAGTCATACAGTATGTAGCCTTTTGTGACTGGCTTTTCTTCCCTCAGCATAATTTCCTGGAGTGCCATCCAAGCTGCTGTTTGTATCAATAGTTTGTTCATTTTTACTGCTGAGTTGTAGTCCATGGTTTATATTTATCACAGTTTGTTTAACCATTTACCTGTTGAAGGACATCTGAGCTATTCCAATTTTTGGCAAGTATGAATAAAGCTGCTATGAATAGTCATTTAGAGGTTTTTGTGTAAATGTAAGTTTTCATTTTTCTGGGATAAACGCCCAAGAGTACAAAAGCTGGGTTTCATGGTAACTGCATGTATAGTTTCATAAAAAACTGCAAAACTGTATTCCATCATGGCAGTACCACTTTACATTCCCACCAGAAATTAGTGATCCTCAATTATCTTTTACAGTGATCAAAAATAATTTTTAAAAAGCCTTTTATATTTATCTTCGTTTTAATCAGTTCTAGAGACCTTAATTTCTTGGTAGAGATCTAAGTTTCCATCTGGTGACTTTCTTGAACATTTCATGTAATGGAGGTCTGTTGGTAACAAATTCTTTCTGCTTTTGTTTGTCTGAAAAGTCTTTATTTCACCTTGCTTTTTGCTTTTTTTCTGTTTTTTTTTTTTTTTTTTTGCTGAGGAAGATTAGCCCTGAGCCAACATCTGCGCCAATCTTCCTTCACTTTAAATGTGGGTCACCACCACAGCATGGCTGATGAGTGGTGTAGCTCCACACCCAGGATCCAAACCTGTGAACCTAGGCCACTGAAATGGAGCATGCAGAACTCCACCACCATGCCACAGAGCCAGCCCCTTAATTTTTAAAGATATTTGCACTGTGTATAAAATTCTAGGTTAACAGGTTTTTTCTTTCAACATTTTAAAGATGTCATTTCATTGTCTTATGTCTTGCATAGTCTCTGACGAAGAGTCTGCTGTTGTTAATTCTGATTTTCGTTCCTCTATATAAGGTGTCTTATTTCTCTGTCTGCCTTCAATAGTTTATCTTTATCTTTGGTTTTCATCAGTTTGAATTTGATGCATCCAGGCGTTTTCTGTTTTTTATGTTTATTTCAATATTTATCTTGGTTCTCTGAGCTATTTGGATCTTGAACTTCTTGTTTTGATGTTTTTCATTATTTTTTCTTTTTTTTTGAGGAGGCTTAGCCCTGAGCTAACATCTGCTGCCAATCCTCCTCTTTTTGCTGAGGAAGACTGGCCCTGAGCTAACATCTGTGCCCATCTTCCTCTACTTTATATGTGGGACACCTGCCACAGCATGGCTTGACAAGTGGTGCATAGGGCTGCACCCGGGATCCAAACTGGGGGACTCTGAGCCATTGAAGCAGAATGTGCAAACTTAACTGCTGCACCACCAGGCCGGCCCTCATTCTTTTTTAAAATCCTGGCTATCATCTCTTCAAATATCTCATCTGACCTGTTCTAAATCCTCCTCCTCCACTTTCTTCTTCTTCTTTTGGCATTCCATTAAAATGTGTGTTTGTCTGATATTGTTCCAAAGCCCTCAGATGCTCTGCTATTTTTTCTCTCTCTTTATGTTTCAGCTTGAGTAATTTTTCTTGACTTATTTTCAAGTTCACTGATTCTTTCCTCAAAGGATACTCTGCCCATTAAGTTTGCACAAATCCAAACTTCTTCATAATCTGTAGCTCCCCTTTCAGAACAGAGTGTGAATTTATGATTAATTGGCCTCTCTGGAAGATAATGCAGTCACCATCTCCAACCCTATCTTTCCACATCTCCAGGCCCTGAGAGGAGAACTGTGCTGATTTCAGAGAAAGTGACATGAAAGCAAATTCAGGAAATATACAATTTTGTACTCTCTTACTGCAACACCCTGGCTTGAATCAGAAAACTGAGAAAGTGAATCAGGTCAACCCCATCTACACCCTTTATGCTTATTGAACATGCCCACCCACAGACCAACTAGTGGCAACTCAGGGAGTACTCTTTCTATATACACCCAGTGGCATGCTGGAGTCTGCTCACACTGGCTGGTGAGAGCCGTTGTTAACTTTTGAGGAATTTCTCAAGCTGGTTTTTAAACACAGTCATTATTTAAAAATAATATCTAGAAGTTTATAATTAAATTATTTTTAAAACAAAAGTGATAAATATTCAAAACATTACTTTCTAATTACTACATTTTACTCTTCTTTATGCTCTTCATGTTATTAATATCTGTTGTATCTGTATGCTGATACAACATACGTATATGATGTATGATATTTATTTTGTTTTCTAATTTTATAACGGTATGCTACTGAGCATCTCTTCCCAAATCTGTGTTCAGTGATACCACATCTGTAGCTTGAAATTAACCATGCTGGATGTACTTATACCATAGAAATCAGTATAAATTATTGCTTTGTTTTGTTGATTGTCTAGACCAGGAGTCAGCAAACATTTTCTGTAAAAAGCCAGATAATATTTTAGGCTTTGTGAGCCACACAGAGTTTCTGTTGCACAGTCTTCTTTCTTTGTTTGTTTTCATAAGCCTTTAAAAGTCTAAAAATTATTCTTAGATTTCAGACTGTACAAAAACAGGCCACAGATTGGATTTGGCCCCTGGGCTAAAGCTGAATTCCTATTTCTTCACAACCAGAGCCCTACAACTGAGGCGGTCAGCCACAGAAATCCGGGTTATATGAGTTCTCTTATCCTGGTCCCTGAATTTCCCAAATCTGACCACTATTAATCACAGGAGAGTCTACAGATGATGTTGATGCAGTCGTACTCAATGAAAAGGAAAAAAAAGGCTATCTTATTAATAAAATCAGTCAAAGAATCAATAGGAAGCTTAAAAACATAAAAAGAAGTGGCATACACAGACAGGTGAGCTCCCAGAAGTCCAAAGCAACTCACGCAGCATCCAAGGGTGGAGAGTGGCAGGCTGTGTCCCGGTCTAGAAAACTACGTGGAAACAACCAACAGACAGGCCTTACCTCATAACTTTCTTATTACAGAGTCAAAAAGCCTAAAACATGCTGGGTTTTTTGTTTTGTTTGTTTTGTTTTCTAAACAAATTAGTGGTTCTAAAGAACAGTTTTGCCTTCTGATATAATGTAAACTCTGTAAGAAGAGACAAACGACTGACATTTTGTCTGCATCTCATGACAGCCGGCATTGACCTTAAAGAGCCTCTGCATAGCCTGTCTTGTTCCTCCTTGAGAATGGGCTCCCAACCAGAATCGGAATCATGGCAATGCCCAGCAGGACCAGGCAAGTCAAATTAAACACAGCATCATAAAGACCGAAGTTGTACTAGGGAAAAAAAAGATTTAAGACATAGTTTCTCCAGTGGTTTCTTTTCTTATCAGCTTAAAGCTATATGACAAAAGGTTTCAGAAAAGTTTTGCTATCTATTGAACCCATTTAAAAAGTAACAAAGTTTATCAAATAATTTTGATTCTTTCATATAATTGAATAATTGAATAATCCCCACCTTTCAGGTTCTCATGCTAGAGGAGGCTGATATGTAAACCCATGATCACAAGGCCCCGTGAGAAGAGCTACGGCTACAGAGAAGGACCACGTGCAGAGCCCAGGAGGACAGGGGCTGCTCATCTACACACTCATAATACTCTAGTCTTGAAATGACCCTCCAACGGATTTTAAACAGTGATGGGAGTTGAGCATTCACTTTTATTACTGAATTTACTTCTATTCAACACAATTAGAGGTTTTGAGAGGAAACCAGGGTTAATAATAATATTTACAAGTGACATGGCCTGGTTTTCCACCAAGAACTTCCATTAAGCCCAAAGGTTCCTATGGCTCTTGATTATAGTCCAGATGGATCATATTTGTTCATGTAAATCATTTGCAGTAAAAGGGGGCCGCTGATTCTTCAGGGGCTGATTATCTAGTCTGCAGCTTCTTTTTGGTTACCTGGGCTATCTAAAATAGCACCTCATTAATTCAGCCAAGTAGAAATAAGTGAAAAGATCAAACTCACGATACAAGAAGAGGAGGAAGTTTGTTTACATTTTCATACTAAAACCAGTTGCTATTACCAGAACCTATGTATCATTCATTCATCTAAAAAAAAAATAGGCACTGTGTGATTACCAATGTGTTAGGCCCTGAGCTAAGTATGAGGTACTCAATGGTAGGCAAAACTGATAGAGGTCCTACCCTCATGGAGCTTACCTCCTAGTGCAGGAGAGAGGTCTTAACCAAATAATCACACATAAGACTGATTTACATAGGATGACATAAGATGACTGTGAAAAGAGCTGTGATGGAAAAGCACAAGATATTAGATGCAGCACATAGCCAGAGAGTCTGGCCTACTCTTGCCAAGTGAGCCCAGAGAAGGCTCCTCTGGAAAGTACTATTTGAGCTAAGTTCTGAAGGATAAGTAGGTGTTAATTAGAAGGCCTCTGCCTAAAATCATGTGCAAAACCTCCAACCCGCAAGGAAATGTCCTTGGTGCTCTGGATCAGATTGCATTTGTCAGCTATGGCCATCCCTCCTGACTGCTCCACAAGTCCACCCTTCACCTCAAGTCCTACTGGGTCCAAGAAGTGACTGATTCTGACTTACCCACCCTTTGCTGTTCTGCGGCTACTTTCTGGGTTCTGAGACAACCATAGAGTCTTGGATCATAGGCTGGACCATGCAATACATACTGACCGTAGCCTCTAGAAGTAACAGAGGTGCCAAGGGTGGTGTCGGGATGTGGCTTACACTTCTGCCTCACTCAAACTATCTATAGAAAAATCTCATTTCTGGGGCTACGGGGTGTTTTGTCTTCCCAGCATTCCGTCCTTTAAGAAAATCCTCTCCCCTCTTGCAAAGTAAGCCTGTCTCAGTCCTAAAGATCCAGTGGAGGCTGACTCCCTTACGCCCACCCCCAAGGTGACACACGCCCAGACCTGTTCAAAGGACTCCAGCCCAGGCTACAGGGATGGGCACGTGACTCACGCAGAGCATTTCAGGGTCCACCTGGGGCCTTTTGCTATGCCACTGGGATGAATGTACATGCTTCCTCTAGGATCTTAGGCTGTTAGGCCCATGTGAACTTGGAGTTTTCTTGCCACCATGTGGTAAAAGCTTGCACTCAATACAGAGGGAAGTCAGGGACAGAGAACCAGGTTCCCGACATCATTTGAGTACCTACCTGGATCCAGCTCTGCCTGAATGTTCAGTTATATGAGCTGGTAAAGTCCTTTTTTGTTTAAACCCTGCTTTGCATTTCTGTCACTTGCAGCCAAAGTGGCCTGAATAATGTACCTTTCCCGTTGGCACTTACGTCCAAATTACCATAAATTGGCTGCTTCTGACCACTATAGGGAAAGGATTCAGTGATTTCTAAATGGCCACTCTTAACAAGGACACAAGAAGTTTGAAACAGCTGAGCACAGATTTCGAAAATGAGAAGACAAGGTCATGACTGCACTTTTGAACTTGATGTTATAGGTGCGCATGAGCATGAGACTTCTCTCGCCACCTTTGACTCTCACTGATTGGAACCACAAGACAGACCAGATGGGACAACTGGGCCAACAATGGGTGCAAGATGCCAATGAGGCAATGGAAACCCAAGTTCCACTTTGAAGCAGCCTAAATCACACATTTCTCAAATACAAAGAAGAAAGGAAGTGGCCTCATCAAGACCTTTAAAGGGGGAAAAACCCACAGAGCCACGGCCGTGAGCTGTGAGTCACAGGATTACTAGAGGATGTGCTCAGAAGCCCAGGGTTTTATGAAAAGACTGGTTTCTGCTTGGCCAAGGCACCTCCGTGCTTTTTATCTGAGTGTTTGGTTAGCAGCAGGAGCCCATTATCCTCCGGCACTCTCGAGTTCTAACAGATTCCAGTTTCAGAAACATCAAGAAATTGGATTCCAGCTGCCAGGGGTTCTCTCTGGGAGATTTTCGATCTCCAAGACAGAATTGTCTGTTTCTCTTTATTCCGTGGTGAGAGGGGGCATGGGGAACACCTGTGACAATCTGCAGAGGCAAAGCCTCGTGTCAGCACGCTGAAAACCCTGCAGAGAGAAAGCCTTAGGCTGGAAGTTCAAGGGCAGGCAGGGGAATGAACATTTAAATGAATAAAGCAATTTGATAACGACCATGTTGTGGGCTCAGAACCAAGGCTTTCAGGCTTACGTTGTTATTACTGAAACTGTAACCATTTTAATGGCTTCGTACTCTCCACAGCCAACATCCTTTCCCTACCACTTCATGGAATTACTGGATGCTCTTCAAAAATTTCCTTGATTTTTCTGTGCCTTTCTTAAGATTTTTCCTTTCTCTTAAGATGTTATTCTAATCTGGGAGAGATGCCCATGATGTAGAGAATTTCTTCTCTTCTCTCACATTACAACCACCCTACTGGGATGTGGAGGAACCTATTGACCAGTTGGGTCTTTATACTTTCAGAATGTCAATTCTAACCTCAACAGCATATGAATGAACCTCTGGCAGAAAAATAATTCCTAAGCCCTGCTTATAATTTCACTCAACAAATATTTATCACACACTTACTGTTTTCCATGCTTGTGATTTAGGGTAAATAAACCAATAATAATCCTTACCCTTAAGAAAGGTTACATTCTAGTGGAGGCAAAGACAATGGGCAAATACATTTAATTTTAACTTGTAATGATAACAATTGCACCTCTGCTTATGGAAAAATTTTTGCATCCAATTTTCTCTTACAATGCTCTAATTTCAAAAGAAAAAATATCTACCTACAGGTTCTAATATTCTAAAATATTAGTGGCTGGTGTCTGTTTCCCCATTTTCTTGCCTTAGATTACACCTGTTAAACCATTTGTAGATTCAGCTCTATGAGGCCAAGAGGGCCACATAAATCATCCTCATCTCACTTCTAATCCTATCATACCTAGGATCTTGCACATCACAAAACTAAAGCAAAGTCTGGCTCCTTTCCACTCTCCTCTTTCGCTATCAATGTAAGCTCAAAAAAGTATAAAGTTAATAAAGTTGCTTCCTGATAGAATCCGTGGAATATGTTTCTGGTCATTAGTATAAAAATAGACAATCTTATCAAAGGAGTTGCTGCCAAAATCAGTAGCAATGAGCGTTCCTGCAGAGAAAAGAGGAGCTCAGGATGGAAAAGCCCAAAGAAGCCAAAATAGACCGTGGTACAGTCTCTTGAATTAGAGTCAGGAAAACTTCAGTGCACCTCAAGAACAGAGAGGAAATTTCTCCTTGCCAGGGTCAGCCTGATGAATCCCTCGTAAGAGTAACGATAGCACAACATATATTGCCTGTGTGTCTGGCCCTGTTTGGTACTTTGTCGTTGCTACTAATTTTCACAGTCACCTGAAGAAGACACCAAGGCTTCATTACGCTCCCCAAAGTTCCACTGCTAGTAAGTTTGGAGCTGAACTTTTTACCTAGATCTGAGCTAAAAAAAAAAAATCTCTCTAGGAAAAAATGGTATTTATAATATAAGTTTATCAGAAGGAAAACAAAAGCTCATTTTCTAAGAAGAAAGTCATGTACTCTCTGTGGAAATGAATTCAGAAACTCTCACAGAAAGGCAATGGCCTACAACAAACATCAAGAACACAAATAGCTTGATAGATGACATTGCTGATGTGGAAATGTGACGATTTAACTCCCGATATACCTGTTTTTCTTTGCCAGAGGTTGGGGCCTATTGCTAATGTTTCCTATAAAGACTAAATGGAAAAAAGTAAGAGCATAATACTTCTCCCAAGTCCCCCCACCACCAATGTTGATTATCTCCTCCTTTAGACATAATCTTGTCCTCAGGCAGTCCCTTTGCAATGAAACATTATGATTCTTATTTACAGAGAAAGAGAAGTGAGCTACGGGGAAGAAATCAACAATGTCATTGATAATTCTGTGGTAAAACACAGGGTATATATTATTGTAGTCCTAAGAACTTCTGGATAGAATTCCGTACACAAAGTTTCACATCATAGCCCGATTTCTGATACACTATTAGTAAACTGATTTAGACTCAAGCATTATCTTTTGGCCAGATGTTCTTAATTTAAAATGCTACAGATGCTCACATTAATTACAGCTGGCAAATGGACTTATTATAAGAACACTGTTAAAGACTAACTGATCATCCCAATATTCCTTCTAGCAACCCCAACAAATGTTTATGCTTATATGTACACAGTTATTGAAGCTGTAATATTTCAAATATGTTTTTAATCCTATCTTCCCAAATAGACAGTGATGGGTGAAAGGAAAACCGCATCTCACCAAAGTACAAAATTTGAGGCTCTGAACACATGAAGTGTTCTAACTGCCAACTATTTCTGGCTCTTCCAGTGGTCCTATAGGAGGCTGCATGAGCTCTTCACAGGAGGGCTTCTTTATTTTCATTTTCAAGATTCTATGCTTCAGTCACCTCATAGATCAAGAACATGTAAAAACAACAATAAAGAAATTTACAATAAGCATTTCAGGACTACAGCAGAATCAACAGTTTGGTGTAGAATTGATACTTAGAGAGAACAAAATCCACGAGCACCAAGTATAATGCATAAGACTAGCCCATTTCTAGTCCAGGTAACGTAATCATTAACACTGAATAAAACCACCTATTAAGTCCTACTGAAACAGAAGTCATGAAGCAAACAGGAGCGATGCCTGCCTGAGAATTTCCAGGCTGTTGCTCTGGTAAGTCTCTGTGGAAAGCACTTGTTTTTCTAAAAAAAAGTTTTAAAATTGATTTTAATGATTAGCTACATACAATTAAACACCAAGAATATTTTCATTACTTAAAAGACAAAGCCTTGGGGCTATTTTGTGTCAATTATTCACCCTGAAGCAACTCATGATGGATCTGTGTCTTTGCTGGAGTTCAAGACAGCATTGTTTACTATGTCATCAAAAGTCACTTTCTAAACTTTTGTTGCAAGTATAATTTTGGAAGTATCTATTGTGAGGCTTTCAGACAAAAGAGAAGAAAAAGGAAAGCTGCATATATAATATTTAAAAACACACTTACTTAGCAGATTGGTCCAGAAGACTATTTTTTTTTTATTGAGTTATTGATAGGTTACAATCTTGTGAAATTTCAATTGTACATTAATGTTTGTCAGTCATGTTGTAGGTGCACCACTTCACCCTTTGTGCCCACCCCCCACCCCACCTTTCCCCTGGTATCCACTAAACTGTTCTTGGTCCATAGTTTTAAATTCCTCATATGAGTGGAGTCATACACAGATTATCTTTCTCTTGCTGGCTTATTTCACTTAACATAATTCTCTCAAGGTCCATCCATGTTATTGCAAATGGAATGATTTTGTTCTGTTTTGCAGCTGAGTAGTATTCCATTGTATATATGTACCACATCTTCTTTATCCATTCATCTGTTGATGGGCACTTAGGTTGCTTCCACGTCTTGGCTATTGTAAACAGTGCTGCAATAAACATTGGGGTGCACAGGACTTTTGGGATTGCTGACTTCAGGCTCTTTGGATAAATACCCAGTAGTGGGATGGCTGGATCGTATGGTAGTTCTATTTTTAGTTTTTTGTGGAATCTCCATACTGTTTTCCATAGTGGCTGCACCAGTTTGCATTCCCACCAGCAGTGTATGAGGGTTCCTTTTTCTCCACAACCTCTCCAACATTTGTTGCTATTAGTTTTAGATATTTTTGTCATTCTAACGGGTGTAAGGTGATATCTTAGTGTAGTTTTGATTTGCATTTCCCTGATGATCAGCGATGATGAGCATCTTTTCATGTGCCTATTGGCCATCAGTATATCTTCTTTGGAGAAATGTCTGTTCATGTCTCCAGCCCATTTTTTGATTGGGTTGTTTGATGTTTTGTGATTGAGTTGTGAGAGTTCTTTATATATTAAGGATATTAAGCCTTTGTCAGATATATGACTTGCAAATATTTTTTCCCAGTTAGTGGGTTGTTTTTTTGTTTCAATCCTGTTTTCATTTGCCTTGAAGAAGCTCTTTAATCTGATGAAGTCCATTTGTTTATTCTTTCTATTGTTTCCCTTCTCTGAGAAGGCATGGTGTCCGAAAAGATCCTTTTAATACTGATGTCAAAGAGTGTACTGCCTACGTTTTCTTCCAGAAGCCTTATGGTTTCAGGTCTCACCTTTAGGTCTTTGATACATTTTGAGTTTATTTTGGTGAATGGTGAAAAAGAATGGTCAATTTTCATTCTTTTACATGTGGCTTTCCAGTTTTCCCAGCACCATTTGTTGAAAAGACTTTCTTTTCTCCATTGTATGCCCTCAGCTCCTTTGTCAAAGATAAGCTGTCCATAGATGTGTGGTTTTATTTCTGGGCTTTCAATTTTGTTCCATTGATCTGTGCACCTGTTTTTGTACCAGTACCATGCTGTTTTGATTACTGTAGCTTTGTAGTATGTTTTGAAGTCAGGAATTGTGATGCCTCCCGTTTTGTTCTTTTTTCTCAGGATTGCTTTAGCAATTCGGGGTCTTTTGTTGCCCCATATGAATTTTAGGATTCTTTGTTCTAATTCTGTAAAGAATGTCATTGGGATTCTGATTGGGATGGCGTTGAATCTGTAGATTGCTTTAGGTAGAATAGACATTTTAACTATGTTTGTTCTTCCAATCCATGTACATGGAATGTCTTTCCATCTCCTTATGTCGTCATCCAATTCTCTCAGAAAGGCCTTGTAATTTTCATTATATAAGTCCTTCACTTCCTTAGTTAAATTTACCCCAAGGTATTTTATTCTTTTTGTTGCGATTGTGAATGGTATTGTATTCTTGAGTTCTTTTTCTGTTGGTTCATTACTGGAGTATAGAAATGCTACTGATTTATGTAAATTGATTTTATACCCTGCAACTTTGCTGTAGTTGTTGATTACTTCTAACAGTTTTCCAATGGATTCTTTGGGGTTTTCTATATATAAGATCATGTCATCTGCAAACAGCGAGAGTTTCACTTCTTCCTTCCCTATTTGGATTCCTTTTATTCCTTTTTCTTGCCTGATTGCTCCGGCCAGGACCTCCAGTACTATGTTAAGTAAGAGTGGTGATAGAGGGCATCCTTGTCTTGTTCCTGTTTTCAGGGGGATGGGGTTCAGTTTTTGCCCATTGAGTATGATGTTGGCTATGGGTTTGTCGTATATGGCCTTTATTATGTTGAGGTAGTTTCCTTCTATGCCCATTTTGTTCAGAGTTTTTATCATAAATGGCTGTTGGATCTTGTCAAATGCCTTCTCTGCATCTATTGAGATGATCATGTGGTTTTTATTCCTCAGTTTGTTGATGTGGTGTATCACGTTGATTGATTTGCGGATGTTGAACCATCCCTGTGTCCCTGGTATGAATCCCACTTGATCATGATGTATGATTCTTTTGATGAATTGCTGAATTCTGGTTGCCAAAATTTTGTTTAGAATTTTTGCATCTATGTGCATCAGTGATATTGGCCTGTAGTTCTCTTTTTTCGTGGTGTCCTTGTCAGGTTTTGGTATCAGCGTGATGTTGGCCTCATAGAATGTGTTAGGAAGTGTTCCATCTTCCCTAATTTTTTGGAATAGCTTGAAAAGGATAGGTATTAAATCCTCTCTGAAAGTTTGGTAGAATTCCCCAGGAAAGCCATCTGGTCCTGGGGTTTTATTCTTTGGGATGCTTTTGATTGCTGTTTCAATCTCTTTCCTTGTGATTGGTCTGTTCAAACTGTCTGCCTCTTCTTGAGTGAGCTTTGGGAGATTGTAGGAGTCCAGGAATTTATCCATTTCCTCTAGGTTATCCATTCTGTTGACATATAGTTTTTTGTAGTATTCTCTTATAATCTGCTGTATTTCTGCAGAGTCTGTTGTTATTTCTCCTCTTTCATTTCTGATTTTGTTTATTTGAGCTTTCTCCCTTTTTTTCTTTGTAAGTCTGGCTAGTGGTTTGTCAATTTTATTTATCTTCTCAAAAAACCAGCTCTTTGTCTGATTGATCCTTTCTACTCAGAAGACTATTTTTTAAGAAATAGATTTTATTTAGGTTTCCTGCAAAGTATCCAGAGATGACACGGTAATTCAACAAATAAATTGGCAGTCTTTGACCACTGGGAAAATGTATCTTTCTATTTCAGAATGTCCAGTAGGCAGCAAGAATTTGGCCAGGACTATAAGACAGGGCTACCACATGGAGTCGGGCAACACACTGCATCTGGTACCACGTGGAGTCAGGGCAGCACGCTGCATCTGGTACCATGCGGAGTCAGGGCAGCGCGCTGCATCCGGTACCACTCGGAGTCGGGCAGCACACTGCATCCGGTACCACGTGGAGTCAGGGCAGCGCGCTGCATCTCCTAACAAGCAGCTGAGTGCCAAGCTTGTGCTTCTCCTGTGGTCTGTGCTTGTGTTGACTTTGCTCACTGTACTGGACTTTCCTGTCTGCCTCCCCCACCTACGCTATGCGAGCTCCCAAGGGCAGAAAAGCGTCATGTCTTATGACTCTGTATTCCAGTGCCCAGCTCAGTGCGAACACCTCACAGGTACTCCATAAATGTTTGCTGACCAAAGACTGCAAGCATGCTTAACTGGCCAAATAGAAGGAATAGCCCTCTTTCTATAATATACTAGAATTTCATTGTCGTTTATTTTTTGTGAAAAGTGTGGACTTTGTTGCAATTTTTTAATAAGAGCTACATGTGTAAAATAATTAAGATAACTGATTTCTAATATTACTAATATAATTAGGAGAGATTAGAGGTTGGTTTTCTTGCCCAAGTGCCCCGGTTATGAATCTCCATTAACAATCAACTTAACCATTGCACATTACATTTATAGGCTGCTGTGAATAGTACATCCTTGGGTCAATAAGAAGAAAATAGATCTATTAAATTTAGGAAAATAATCTGCTCTGTAGAAGCTACATTTCTCTAACTGTATCAAGAAATCACAAACCATCTTTCACAAATGGGAGAAGGAAGAATAATTCCCCTGAACTATACAGTTCTGCACATTGTAACAGTAAAACATTAATCAAATATTAGAAAACTCACTTTCAAGTACGACATTTATTTTAAATAGACATTTTTGCTAAATTCGTCACACTGGTGAGTCTCAAAGCACTCTCTAATCATCTAACTGTACCCCGCTAAGTGCACAGTTGGCCTCTGGACTTCAGTCGGACACTTTCAGATCAGCATGAGCTATGTGAGGCCACCAGATGCCAAATGTTAAATTATCACTCAAAAATAAATGATACTTGAGGACCCTAAATAAGTTTATACCTCTAAAAATGCTTACTGTACCACGAGACTAATTTGCCAGCATGTCTGGTTGTCAACATATCTGTGCCCAAGTCAACAAGAATTAGTCTCTAGGGCTTCTGTTCCCAAGGAGGTAAATCTCTAGGTTTTCCACATCGGCTGCACAATAGAGTAAGCCGGGAGCTTTAAAAAATACTGACGCCTGGACCTCATCCCTAGAGATTCTGATTTAACCGGTCTAGGGTGTGGACTAGGCATCAGGGCTTTTTCAAGCTCCAAGGGAGTCTAATGTGCAACACAGTTGAGAACCATTCCTTTAGGGCATCTGTTCTCAAAGAAAATCCAGAGGAGCACAAGCTAAGCACACCCCTCCTTCCTCCATTGCTCCCACATCGATCAGTGAATGAGCTTGGAGCCTTTTCTCCCCCAGATTCTGTCCCTCTCCTTTTTCAGCCACCACGATTTTCTTCTATGACATTGCTTGAGCTTGTAATGCTTTCTGGATTTTGAGCAACTTCCTCAGTGCAGATGGGAAACGTTCTCAGTAGATGGGAAAGCTGAGACTAAGAAAGAGTTCCTTCAAATTCTACAGAAAAATGTGTTCCAGAACAGTCCACATTCACTTCCTTCACATACTCAAGTCAGGTCTTAACACACAATTGCCCAATTGTAAGACACGCCTCCACAACAAAGTATCACCAAGTTCTGCTGGTTGTCACTCCTTAATCTCTCTTGTGTCAGTCTCCTCCTTGCCTTCCATGTTACGTCACTTTAACTCAGTCCCACACCAGCGTTTCTCATATACAATGAATTCATTAGCTTTCAAACTATGCTTTCTCTGCAATTCAGCTAATCTCCCTTCAAACCATTCTCCACACCACATGGTGATCTTTTTAAAGACAAATCTGATATTATTACTCCTCAGTTTAATAACAATAATATTCCATTCTTTTAGGATCAAATCTGCATTTCTCAAACTCTACTAAACCATTTGCAGTTCCTCCAAGCATGTCACATGATCTCACGCCTCTCTGTCCTGGCACAGACTACTGCATTTTCACAATTCATCCGAGAGACCATTTCTTTGCTACCCAGTCTGAATTATATGCTCAGCTAGTGTGCACTCCCACAGCATCCCACTCTTACTTCTACCAATAACACCTAAGACACAGCATTATGATTTTCACTATAATTGACTATAATTCAGAGTAGGGACTGCATCTTTTGTCTCTTTGCTCTTTGGGCTCAGCACACGACCTGGTATATAGTTAAGTGTTCAGTAAATATTTATTGAATGAATGACCATCATTGCACATGGCCATGCTTTACACGTACTGTTCCTTTTCCCGGGTACATCCGCTGTCTACTCACAGTATAAACACCTCCACTGAAACCTGGCTGAAGTGTCTTCTCCTCTGTAAGGCCTTCCCAGACTTAGCTCCTGAGGCAGTGCTGATCATGCCCACCTTTTAGCCACCATTACGTACTTGTAATCATAGTACCTACCACTCTGTGCTGCAATGATCTGTCCTCACTTCTCTCTCCCTTACTAGATTGTAGGCTCCTTAGTGGCAGCAATCCACTTCATTTATCTTCATATTCTAAGCACTGTTACATAATAGGTGACATGTAACTAAGCCTTCATTTTGCTCCCCTCTAATCTTTGTTTTATACAACTGCCAGAATATTCTCAAACAAAATTCAGGTTATGTTTTTCCCTGGCTTAAAAGTCTTCAATGACTAGGTCCTTCAATGACTAGTCTTTCCCAAAGTACAGCATCTATACTCCTGGGAGTACACATGAGGCTTTTCAGATGACACACAATAGTTCTTTTTATTTTAATGATTGAGTATTTTGTGTTAGAAAAAGTGAAATCCACCAAATGAGTGATTTCATGTATACTTTTACTTATGACACAAGATTCTCTTTAAGTTAGTGATTTAAAATAAATTTAAAGAAAAATATTTATTAAATAATAGTACAAAGGGGCTGGCCTGGTGGTGTAGTGGTTAAATGCACAAACTCCACTTTGGTGGCCTAGGGTTCACAGGTTTGGATCCTGGGCATGGACCTATATACTGCTCATCATGCCATGCTGTGGCAGCATCCCACATACAAAACAGAGTAAGACTGGCACAGATGTTAGCTCAGTCACAATCTTCCTCAAGCAAAAAGAGGAAGATTGGCAATGGATATTAGCTCAGGGCCAATCTTCCTCACCAAAAATAAATAAATAAATAAATAAATAAATAAATAAATAAATAAATAGTAGTGAGAGTACTGGTATAACAAAAGTCAAAAAGTCATCATATTTTGGAAATCCTGATATACAGGATTAAGAAAATCTAAATCCAGCATCAGGTCCTTCACACCAGCCCCTGATTACCTTCCAGCCTCACTTCCCTTCCAGCTGCCATCAAGCATGATCTACCATATGCTACTAAACCACAGGTTTCCCATGTCTTAGTCCTTTCCCTCATTCAGTTTATTCTCAACACAGCAGCCAGAGGGATGCTGTTAAAAGGTAAGTCAAATTGGGTCATTACTCTGCTCAAAATTCTCCAATCAGAATGCTTTTACTTCTAGGAGATGCATGCTAAACTATAAGATGTATATAAACTATAAAATGTATAAAGTGCCACTATATCTGCAATGTAACCTTAAAATGGTTCAGAGAACAAAATACACACATACATATAGATACAGATAAAGCCAATAAGACAAAATGTTAATAACTGTTAAATCTAAGGAGTGGGAATATGGATTTTCTCTGTATTTTTCTCTCAACTTTTTTGTGTGTTTGAAAATTTTCACAATAAAAATTTGTGAGGAAAAACAAGATGGCTTGATGTATAGATAGAGGGATGGGTACACTGATCAGTATGTGATAAAACCAATACAGCAAGGTGTAAATAGTTGAATTTAGGTGGTGAGTATATGAATCTTCACTGTACAACTTTTTCAACTTTTTTGTATATTTGAAAATGTTCCTAATAAAATGTATGGGAGGGAGTTGTAAGAAAAAGTTTTAAAAAGAAATCCTTGTCTATGTAGAAAATCAAAAAGAATCAACAACAGCACATAAGACCTCCAGAAACTAATATGCAATTATAGCAAGGTTGCAGGATACAATGTTAATATACAAAAGTCATCTGCTTTCCCATATACCAGCAATGAACATGTGGAACTTGGAATTGAAAACATATTACCATTTACATTAGTACCCCCAAAATGAGATACTTAGGTGTAAAAGTAGCAAAATATGTGCAAGATCTATATGAGGAAAACTACAAAACTCTGACGAAAGAAACCAAAGATGAACCAAATAAATGGAGAGATATTCTATGTTCATGGATAAGAAGACTCAATACTGTCAATATGTCAGTTCTTCCTAACTTGATCTATAGATTCAAAACAATCCCAATAAAAATCCCAGCAAGTTATTTGGTGGATATCAATAAAGTGACTCTGAAGTTTATACAGAAAGGCAAAAGATTAAAAAACAGCCAACACAATACTGAAATCAAGAACAAAGCCAGTGGACTGACATTACCTAAAGCTACAGTAATCAAGCCAGTGTGGTATTGGCAAAAGAACAGACAAATAGATCAGTGGAACAGAATGGAGAGGCCAGAAATAGACTCAAATAAATATAGTCAACTGATCCTTGACAAGGGAACAAAGGCAATACAATGGAGAAAAAAAAAACAGTCTTTTCAACAAATGGTGCTAGAACAACTCCACATCTACATGCCAAAAATTAATCTAGACACAGACCTTAAACCCTTCACAAAAATTAACTTGAATGGATCATAGACCCAAATGTAAAACTCAAAACTATAAAACTTCTAGAGGATAACATAAGAGAAAATCTAGGTGACTTTGAGTATAGTGATGACTTTTTAGATATAACACCAAAGGCACAAATTCATGAAATAAATAATTGATAAGCTGGATTCCATTAAAATTAAAAACTTCTGCTCTGCCAAAGACACTGTCAAGAGAATGAGAAGACAAGCAACTGGGAGAAAATATTTGCAAAAGACATATCTGATAAAGAACTGTTATCCAAAATATACAAAGAAATCTTAAAACTCAACAATAAGAAAATGAACAACTCAGTTAAAAAATGGGCAAAAGGCCTGAACAGATACCTCACCAAAGACACACAGATGGCACATATGCATATGAAAAGATGTTCCGCATCATATGTCATTAGGAAACTGCAAACTAAAACAACGAGATACCGCTATATACCTATACATTAGATACACTATACACCTCTACACTATACATTAGAATGGTTAAAATCCAAAACACTTCGAGAAAGAGAAAATGTGAACAGTTCAAATGGCCCTGTCAATCACCAGAGGGGAAACAGAGAAAAATCAAGCATCCTATGTACTTATAGTCTGTCCTCCAATTATCAAATAAAATAAATAGATCAGTGCAATTGCTTTAAAAAACAAAAACCAAAATGAAAAAAAAACCCAATCTGACTTCTTCCAGGTTTTCCCCACTTCCATCCACCCTTGAAAAATTACCCAGAGATGATTCTTTTTTTTTTTTCAAAGATTGGCACCTGAGCTAATATCTGTTGCCAATCTTCTCTTCTCCTCCTCCTCCTCCCCCTCTTGCTCCTCTCTTCTCCTCCTCCCTAAAGCCCCCCAGTACATAGTTGTATATTCTAGTTGTAGGTCCTGGTTCTGCTATGTGGGACGCTGCCTCAGCATGGCTTGATGACTGCGCCCAGGATCTAAAGCAGTGAAACCCTGGGCCACCGAAGCAGAGCGCGTGAACTTAATCTCCCGGCCGCAGGGTCAGGCCTCCAGAGAGATTCTTCTAAATGTCACTTGGCTGGCTACTCAAAGGCCTCCAATGCCTTTCTGCTGCCCAGCAGATTCCCCTTCCTGAGAACCAGGGTGGGTGGCTCAGGAGGACAAGGTCCTTGGAATCAAACACATTTGGGTACAACCTTGGCTTTATCACTTGGTCATTACAGGACCTGGATAACTCACAATTTCTCTAAGTCACAAGATATATCACTGCAAAGATGCAAATGTTACCACCCACTATCTAGGTAAACAACATGCATGAAACACTCACTTTACACGTAGATGACACATATAAAGCACCTAGAACATGGCCCAGGATTCCAGAATCTTCTGACAGGCATTTAATTCTACTGTTTGACCCCAAAGCACAAACTTATCTTCTATTTGCATGACGTGAGAGGTCTGCTGCCCTCAGGCCACACTTCTCTCTACCACCAATGCTGCATTCACCATAAGAGACACCAGCTTTTGAGGGCCTACTGTGTGCCCGACAGCCACCCTGGTTCTCAACAGACAGCATCACTTAATCGTCACAGTCTATGAAGCCCATGCAGAATGCATTAGCCCCACTTTGCATCCTACGCACTTCGCCTCATTCTCCACTGGCTTTAGAGGCTCCTTCCACTGAAGACTCAGAAAACACAGGTTAAACCTCTGTTGTGACACACAGTTTGCCTGGCGGTAGTTAGGTTCTTCTCTAAGCCTTAAGCTTCTTGATAGGCTCATATAGAATCTTGATCATCTTTACATTTCCCCCAATTGCTAGGTCAAAGTACCCCCGCCAACTTTCAGACTCATGTCATCACTGGCTTCCTAAACATTTCTAATCAGAGTTAAACTCCTCCCCTTCTCTGTTCCTCCTCCTGGTCTCCAGGAATAGTAAAATTGTCAAGAGTTAGCAGACCAACTAGACCTGAGAAGTCAATGTATTCACTTCTAGCTGAATTAGAACCCACATCAACATGTGTATTGAGAAAATATTACAAAGAAAACAGAAGCCTGAAATCTTACCTTGACACTCTGGCGGCCTTCCTAGAAGCGGGAGAAACAAAATTACATTTAATGTGAAACATATTATTTTTTATAAATCTACGGTTCCTGACCATACAGTCAAAATAATAATCCAATGGTATTATGATAATGGTGTAGTTCAGCATAATAAATTCATGGAAGTATAAGCAAAAGAAAGAATTTCCTATTTAATTGGTGATATTTCATAAGCCATTTCTGATAAAGAGAATTAAGGTAAATATCTTATTTTGGAACAAAAGCTCTACTTACATTCTACTAAATGCACACCAATCTACTTCACTTTAAAAACGGAAATGGCAGACACTTTAAAATTGATATGCTAATGCACCATTCACCTGGCATTATTTTTGTCAACTCCAACAGCCATAATAAAGTCCAGAACCCAGGACTGTTTTCAAGCCTCCAAGACAACAAAAATAAAGGCAAAACCTTTGGACTAAGATATGCCTTTTCACTCACCAGAAACACCTTAGAAATCTTTTATTCAGTGTTGACTATTTGCTCAACTAACAAACAATTCCAACAAATCAGGTCTTATGATCTTTCCCAGATCACTAACGACAAAGGTTGTCAAATCAGAAATGAAGCAGGAAGGGCTGGCCCTGTGGCGTAGTGGTTAAGTTCAGCTCACTCTGCTTAGGTGGTCCTGGGTTCGCAGCTTCAGATCCAGGCATGGACCTATACCACTCATCAGTCATGCTGTGGCAGCGACACACATACAAAATAGAGAGTGATTGGCACAGATGTTAGCTCAGGGCTAATCTTCCTCACCAAAGAAAAGAAAAGAAATCAAAGGGAGATGGCTAGAGAAAATGCACAAGCAACAATAGTAATGACAGCTAACATTTCCAGAAAAGCAAAAAGTCTTCCCAAACCTGAGTCATCTCCTGAAGACATCACTGAATTACTGCTCAGTAAAACCCAGGCGGGGCCCCAATTAAACAACATGTAAAGACACACTTTCTTGGCCTCTAGAACATATTTCCCCAATCAAAAGTTATAAATGGTCATCAGATGCTGAGTTCAGCCTGGAAAACTTGACAAGAATATCACTGCAGTATCAAAACACCACTTATAATATGTTTTCACAGGAAACGCATCCAGAGAAGGCCAATGGGAAAGTCACGGATGTTCCTCTAACATCACATGCTGCTCAGCAGACATTGAGCTTCCTCTACCTGATGACACCCTACCCACAGGCAGTGACAAGCAGGAGGAGCAATGAATGGCAACTGAGAGGAAGGATGAGGATGCAAGAGTTAAGTAACTCAGCTGAGGGGCAGGATCAGGACCAAGACAAGAGTCCCCTGAAAATCAGAGCAGAGGGGCATTTCAAATGAGAGAAGCAGTGGGAACATGAAGTGCTTTCCCCTTCTCCCGCTCCAAGCTCTGTTGTACTCTGATTCTCTTTCTTCTGAAGGAATCCCTTGGGCAAGGGGGAAGAAGATATCCCAGGAACCCACAAGAAAGACCTTTGCTTTCAAGGAATTTCCCAAGCAATATGCATGGGGAAAAATTCATTTACAATGATAGGTCCATTACAATTAAGAAGTTCAGAAATCTGTTCTTAATTTTAGAATGTTTGCACCCAAAAGTCTGCCACTTTGGTCAGTTTCAGTCATTTGCAAAGCTCACTTATACAGAATAATTTGTTCCCAGTTATGTTAGATAACTGAGGGATTGGGTGGGACCATCACCAAACATACTCATGTCCTGCTCTCTCCACAATTAACATATTAAAAGAACCTAAAATATAAATCAAGTCCAAGGATGCCTTGGACATGAATGTGTGGAGAGATGAGGGGATATGGCAGAATGTGAACAGAAGATGCTTCTTTGTCTGGTATCAGAAATCATTTCACTTTATTAAGGTGAGTTATGCATATCAGTTAACTGTGCCATAGAGTTGGTCTTAGTTTAACCATGTCTTCAAGTTTCATCCTGGTCTATTGAGAAAAGATTGCTTATACATGTTTGGTGAGTAAAATGCTTTTCAAAGAAAAGGGCATTTGCTAAACACAATAGTATACAATCAAACCAGAAAATTTTGTAAACAGATACATTAAGAAAAATAAAAAATTATCTTGTCCTCTACAGATAAGTACTTTTTCTTATCATTCTATGGTAGTTTCATGCAGCATTTTTTTCATTCTAGGTATATATAGAAGCATATACATTTTTAAATACTCTGTATAGAAGCTCACGGTTTCTGCTTTTTCCACCTGACATTAGCATTGTCCATTTCCTGAAATGTCTTTGAAACATACGAATTTTAAAAGCTGCCTGATACAGTCATCCCTCAGTATCCTCAGGAGATTGGTTCCAGCGATCTGGTATCCATCCCCCAGCGGATACCAAAATCAGAGGATGCTCAGATCCCTTAGTTGATACAGAACCTGCACATACAGAGGGCCGACTGCATTTCACTGTGTGGATGTACAATAATTTAACAATTCTCCTACTAAGTGTCATTTAGGTTGTTGCTACATTTTCACTGTAATCAATACTGTCCTATTAAATATCTTCATACAAGGTCTTTAAATGCATGCCTTTCATGAGGATGAATTCATTATTTCATGAGGATAGATTACAAGAAGTGGAATTATATTCAAAAAAAGAAAATGAACATTTTTAAGGTTTCAGATAAATATTATTAACCTGTATCTAAGAATGGTTATGAGAATTCACAATTCCCTAACAGTGTATGAAAGAGGCTATCAAGCAGTTAATATTTATCTCTTTTTGATAGAAAGGATTTAGAGCTTGAAGTTTTCTTATGGAGTTTATAATTGTTTATTGAGTCCTTTATTAAAAAAGATTAGAATATGTTACAAAGTTGCTTCCATTTCAAACATTAATTTGTGTACTTGTTAATAATCTGAAAGGAAACAAATGAAAAGGCCAGTGACTATAAAACCCCCCTGCATATTTATGATTCAAAGTCTACCTAAAAGTACTGTAATATACTCACAGCAAGGACAGTGTTCCAGAAGTAAATGGCCAATAGAGCAGTTCCCAGGTAGGCAGCATCTTGAAGCAGGGCTCAATTTCCAGTTCACCTGGGACCCTACCAGTTCTTGTGTCTAATGCTGGGCCGGAATCTCTCTCAATCACACCTTTCTTTTGATAAGTTGAATTTTATCACTTGAAGGTCAACATAAGACAAAAAATATTAAGTCAAAAGAAATATGACTTTAATCAGAAATAATCAACTTTTGAGGCTTGTATAAACCAAAGTGGTGATAATGTCTATGGCACTAATATGCGTAATTTCTCTAAGATCCTAGATTTTAATTTTATTACATTTAATGTAAATAAAGACAAAGGTTTCCACTTAGTATGTGCAGACTGCTCCTGAGAACTGTTCTACACTGAATGCTCTGGATTTAACTGTATGTTCTGGAAAACTAGATACCTTACTTAGTTCCAAATGTTGCCTTGAAGACAGTACATTAAACAAACAGAAGCATTCACTCAAAAGAATATGGCTCAACAGTGGGAATGAATTATTCACTAATTCACGCAACAACATGAGTGAATCTCAGGAACACTGTGCTGAACAGAATAAGACAGGTACAAAAGAGCACATACGGCACATGTTTATTTACATGAAGTTCTAGAACAAGCAAACTTAACCTATGATGAGGTTAGGCACTGACTGGGAGGAGGGTAAGGGAACATTCCGGGATGACAGTAATATTATATATCTGATGAAGTTGGATTATACTGGTATATGTATTTGTCAAAACTCAGATTTGTGTATTTCACTCTATGTAGTTTTACATTAAAATTAAAATATGTAAATAAATATTGAACTCTAGTTACTGGCAGGCATGCTGAAGAATTTAGGAAAAAATATACTCATGGCTGCAATTTAATTTGAGATACATCAAAAACAAGATGGACTGATGGATGGGTAGAGAAATGTATGGATAGGTATGTCATAAATCAAGTTTAGTAAAATGTTAGTGAATCAATGTTGCTGTGTGTTTGAAAATCCCCATAATAAAATGTTGGTGGTAATTAGCAAGACCAAAATGCCACGTCAGTGATTGTTCTATTGAACGAGAATTCCAAAAATAATTGTTATTAATGTACTAGATATTTAAAAAAATTTTAGCACATTCCCAATTGGGCTTTTTCTCAACCAGTTCATCATGGAACTGCAAACTCCAAGTACACACTGGACAGTCCTGCAGAGGTGCTACTCCAGGTTTATGTTTTAAGGGGCATGACCAAAGGGAAATAACCAGCCCCATGGCTTTTTTCAGGTAGAGAATGAGTCAATTGTGGTATATCCCATATCAAGGAGCCCTACACAGCAATGAAAAAGAACAAACTATTAATAAATAAAATATTATGGGTAAACATTTAAATGATTTTGCTGACTTAAAGAATACAGAGTGAAAAAAAATCCTATATGACTCCACTACATAAAAATCTATAAACTATACACCATTCATTGAGGGTAATGGGTGTGGTAATAAAGGGAGGTGAAGGCAGATGGAGGCGAAGGAGCCTGAGAAACCTTTTGGATGCGTTTGATATGTTTATTATCTCATTGTGGTGATAGTTACACGGCTGTACACATATATCAAAATTCAACAAGTTGTATTCTTGAAATAAGTCCTACATATTATACACCACCTTATTCCTCAATCTAGTAGCAGAAAGAAAAATTAAATTCACAAACTGTTAGAGTTTTTTATTTTCCTGACAAAACATTTCAAACATTTTTTAAAAAAATAGTTAATAGAATTTAACTTACAAATCTTTAACCCAACTTGTTTTTTTTAATTTATTTTTAAATTTTTTTACTGCAGTAACAGTGGATTATAATATTATACAGCCTTCAGATGTACATCGTCATGTATTTCTAATTCTGTGTAGATTACACCATGTTCACCACCCCAAAACTAATTGTAGTCCATCACCACACATGTGAACCTAATCACCCCTTTTCCTCTCCCCCCTCCCCCCTTCCCTATGGTAACCACCAATCCAATCTCCATTGCTATGTGTTTGTTTGTCATTGTTTTTATCTTCTACTTATGAGTGAGATCACATGGTGTTTGACTTTCTCCCTCTGATTTATTTCACTTCACATAATACCCTCAAGGTCCATCCATGTTGTCACAAATGGCCGGATTTCATCATTTCTTATGGCTGAGTAGTATTCCATTGTGTATATATACCACATCTTCTTTATCCATTCATCCCTTGATGGGCACCTAGGTTGCTTCCAAGTTTTGGCTATTGTGAATAATGCTGCAATGAACCTAGGGGTGCATGTGTCTTTGTGCATCTGTGTTTTCAAGTTCTTTGGATAAATACCCAGCAGTGGGATAGCTGGATCATATGGTAGATCTATCCTTAATTTTCTGAGGATACTCCAAACTGCTTTCCATAGTGGCTGCACCAGTTTGCACTCCCACCAGCAGTGTACGAGAGTTCCCTTCTCTCCACATCCTCTCCAACACTTGTTTCCTGTCTTGTTAATTATAGCCATTCTGACTGGAGTGAGGTGGTATCTCACTGTAGTTTTGATTTGCATTTCCCTGATAGCTAATGATGTTGAGCATCTTTCCATATGCCTGTTGGCTATCCGTATATCTTCTTTGGTGAAATCCCTGTTCAGATCTTTTGTCCATTTGTTAATTGGGTTGTTGGTTTTTTTGTTGTTGAGATGTATGAATTCTTTGTATAGTTTGGATATTAACCCCTTATCTGATATTTGGTTTTCAAATATCTTCTCCCAATTGTTACGTTGTCTTTTCGTTTTGTTGATGGTTTCCTTTGCTGTGCAGAAGCTTCTTAGTTTGATGTAGTCCTATTTGTTCATTTTTTCTTTTGTTTCCCTTCCCTGGTCAGACGTGGTACTTGAAAATAGGCTGCTAAGACCAATGTCAAAGAGTGTACTGCCTATGTTTCCTTCTAGAAGTTTCATGGTTTCGGCTCTTACATTCAAGTCTTTAATCCATTTTGAGTTGATTTTTGTGTATGGTGTAAGATAATGGTCGACTTTCATTCTTTTGCTTGTGGCTGTCCAGTTTTCCCAACACCGTTTATTGAAGAGACTCTCCTTGCTCTATTGTAGGCTCTTGGCTCCCTTGTCAAATATTAGCTGTCCATAAATGTGTGGGTTTACTTCTCGGCTCTCGATTCTGTTCTATTGATCGGTGTGTCTGTTTTTGTGCCAGTACCATGCTGTTTTGGTTACTATGGCTTTGTAGTATATCTTGAAATCAGGGAGTATGATACCTCCAGCTTTGTTCTTTTTTCTCAGGAATCCTTTGGCTATTTGGGAATTTTTGTTGTTCCATATAAATTTTAGGATTCTTTGTTATATTTGTGTGAAAAACGTTGTTGGAATCTAAGCCAATTTGTTGTTAAGAAAAATAAATAAATAAATTACAAGCTTACCTTGGAATGGAAGCCTAGGTTTTCTTTTGTGTCTCCATGAACTACTTGGCTATAATCCTTTGAAAAATATCCAAAAATACACCCTTCCTGTAGGAATGAATGTGAAAAAAATTAAAATTCTATATTCTAGATATAAATAAGAATAGTATATATAGACATGAGCATAACTAAGGTAGGCAGATACTATTATAATTACACTGGAATTAATCTACCAATAAAAATTAAGTATAGAATATCCTAAAGACCAAACATCTAAAACCATTGATATTTTCTTTCAACATTCATTTTCATTTTGAACCAGGGCACATAATGTCAGATTTCTGAACTGCATAAAAGATTTGCATAAGAGAGGAATCTTGCATGTTCTATGGTTAAAACTATGAGAACCAAAGCTAGTTAGAAACACAACTCTTAGAGTGGCGAGCCAGAACTCACTGTCTATTTCACAGTATTGCTCCTAAAACAAGCAGAGCCGGCTGACCCAGAACTCGATGAGGACAGCAGGGGCCAGAGCCTGGCCAGGCTGCTCAAGAAACCTGCACTTAGGTCCCCTGTTGGCAGACAGGACCGAGTTCCCCTCAAAGAAATCCAAAGAAGCTGTTATTTAAACCACAGTGTGAAGCAGCAGGATGAAAAGGAAGGAACCACTGATGTCCGAGGTTTACTCACAGTCGAGTTTCGGTGACCAGGAGACCCCAGCAAGAGGAAGAGCAGCCTCTGCGCCTCCATGTCCTGGTTCTCTCAGGCGGCACTCAAGGTGCCAGGGAGGAGGTGGGGGCGGGACAGGGGTGGGGAGGGGGTCTGGGTGTGGGCAGGGTTGGAACTGAGAATGGGGACAGGGAGGGGTGTGGTAAAAAAGAGAGAAGTTGGGTAGGAAAAGGGCTGAGGGGGTGGTGTGGGGGGCACAGAGCAGACCAAGCCTGAGAGGGGTGGTAGGACGTTTCAGAGAGGTCAGTAGGTCAGCAGGTCAGTGGGACACAGGACAGGTGAAGTGGACTCTCAGGAGCAGCTGGAGGAGATGAGCCTCCTCTGAGCCTTCTCCTGTTGGGTGCGGCCTTAGCAACCCAGATGCTTTGTAGCGTAGTGCCCCTTATCCACGGTTTCACTTTCCTTGGTTTCAGTTACTTGTGGCCCAAAAATATGAAATAGAAAATTCCAGAAATAAACAATTAATAAGTTGTAAATTGTGCACTGTTTTGAGTGGCGTGATGGACTCCCTCGCCGTCCTGCTCTGTCTTGCCCAGGACATGAATCATCCCTTTGTTGGATCCCAAGCCATTGACACAGTCTGCTCCTGACATCAAACCATCGATACGGTCATGGCTTAATGATCCTCCTTCTGAGTATGATCAGAAGGTCAATACAGCCTAACGTCATGTCACAATGCCTATGGCATTCACCTCACTTCACCTCATCAGGTAGGCATTGTATCATCTCACGTCACCACAAGAAGAAGAAGGGCGAGTGCAGTACAATAAGATACTTTGAGGGAGAAACCACATTCACATAACTTTTATTACAGTACACTGTTGTAATCATTCTATTTTATTATTAGTGATGGTTGTTAATCTCTTACTGGCCCTAATTTATAAATTAAACTTTATCACAGGTATGCATGCATAGGAAAGAACATAGAGTATATAGGGTTTGGTACTATCCACAGTTTCAGGCATCCCCTGGGGGTCTTGGAATGTATCCCCCTCAGATAATTGGGGACTGTGGTACTCTCTCTTGACCAATCTCCTGCCTTCCCCTTGTTCCATCATAGTGGACCCCATGTGACCTCATTTATAGAACACCCCTCCCTGACCTGATTCCCCGCCACACCTGATCCTAATGACAGTTCCTCTCTGGAACCTTCCAGGACCTTGTGATTCTGGTCCTTCCCAACTCAAACCCCCTCTTTCTGGAACTCTCCTGATTTCCCCACAGTCAGCCTTGGGTGCAAACCATATACAACAAATGATGACGGAACTGCAAAAAGAATCAAATACACAAGCAGAGTAGGAGATGGTTACCCTCCCTCTCAGCAATTCACAGACTAAGCAGACAGAACATCAGTAGGGATGCAGAAGATTAGAACAGCAAAGCATCTTAGCCTGATAGAAATATATACAGAGAGAAATTATTACACCAAACAACTGTGGAGTATACATTATTTTCAAGCACATGTGGTACATTTACAAAAATTAAATAAAAATTAAACCTATTTGGATATAAAGCAAATCTCAATATATTTCAGAGGAATGAAATCACACAGAGCATGTTCTGAGATCATAAAGTAATGGTGCTGGAAATCCATGATAAAAACACAGACTGGAAATTTCCATAAGTTTGGGAATTGAGAAGTACCCTTAAGAATAAGGGTCAAAGACTATATTGGAACTGAATGATAATGACCATAATAACATGCCAATAAAATACGTCTCCACCTGCCCTGGGAATTCCACTCTGTGACAAGATTGTATGGTCTCAAAATCATCCCCGATTAAACAGACAGGTTCACACCTGAAACAGTGATGAACATGTCACTTGTCTGTCACCCTGCTGCCTGTTAGCATCAACTTTACATTATGAACCTCAGTGGGGAAAATCCAAACTCACTCTCACGATTGATCTCCAGGAAAGTGAGCATTTTAAGAGAGAAAGTTCATCAGCTTCTCTCCTGGGGGACCTGGGGACAACACCCAGGGAGCTTGGTAGCACCAGGAGTGATGGACGGGGAGAGCCAAGCAGGTGGACAGGGGCTCAGGCACCCAGATGACTAGGACAAACCCCACTGGAGATCATCTCTCCTGGGCCCCGTCCTGAGCTCCCTAAGGCGCTGTTCTGCATGATTGCACACAGTGTTTCCCCAACTTGTTCAGGCCCATAGCAGCTTAAAATCATTGCTTTAAATCCCACCACTTTTATTATTATGTAAATTTATAGCAAACAGGAAATATTCTATCACTGTTATAATGGAAAATAAATGTCTTTTACCACAAATATAAAGAATTCATAAAAAACAAGGAAAACAAAAACAAAGACAACAAAACAACAGTGCCTATTAATTCTGTTTAGATGCTGTTGGCTGCCTAAAGAGCCCCAGAGATGGGCCGTCCTGGATACACAAGGAGAGACCAGTATAGAAGGCGTGGAAATCAGACCAGCCCAGAAGTGAACGGGACAGAGGCCCAGTCTGTAAGGGACTGGGGACTTCCACGAAGGGTGCCAGGGTCACCCTGATCATAGCTCCAGCAGGGACGAGGGGGAGAAGGAGAAGTGACAGAGGTTGGGGGCCGGGAACAGGGGAGATCATTCCTGCAGCCGAGGAAGCACTTGCTCCCCAAAGCCAGTGTGAGCCTCCCATGCAGGGGAGCCCTTCATGGCCCCTGAAGGCCAGGCCAGGAGCCTTGGGCTCAAGACCCAGCTGTGCTGCTTTCCAGCTGTGTGACCCTGAGCAGATTTCCTTCCCTAAAATGAGAGTGTCCATGCCTGTATCCAAAGACTGTAATAAGGACAACAAGAAGCCTCATGCTGAGCCCCTGTGCACATCAGCATCATTATCTCCCAGGGGCATCTGTCCTCCCAGAACTGGTGCCTTGAAGGTGTGCAGCCATTAAAGGCCATAAAGATATAACCAAAAGCCCCACCTGTTAGTGGCCTGTGCTAAAAACTGCTTTTTCTCCAGAGGAAAAGGCTAGTGCTGTTGGCTACCTAAGCTTCACTCTGTTATCCTATGAGATTTGGGGAGCAGAGCACTGTGAACCACTCAGGGGGACCAGCCCCATCCATTAGCGCTTGTCACCTTCCTCAGATGCTTTATGGGGTTGTCCCTGACTTCACGTGCTGCTGCCGCTCCTTGGTGAGCTGGTCTCAGTCCTGGGACGGGAACTACGGGGTAAGGACAATAAACGCCTTCACCCCCTGCAGCGCAGAACCAGATGGGGGGCTCAGGTTGAGTGCCAACCACTTATATGGTTTGAAAAGTAAATGTTCATGAAGGAAAGGAAAGAGAAGTTGACTTTTGAGCCGACAGTGCTTAAGCGCATGGCAGCTTTGGAAAAGGATGGGACCTGGCTCAAGTCCCAGGACTTCCAATCTCCACTCTACACCGTGGAAACTTACTTAAGCTCTCTTAACCCCAGTTTCTTTCTCTGTGAAATGGGGGCAGTAAGGTTCATTCTTCACAGGGTTTCTGTAAAGATTCCATGAGATAATGCATATGAGACATCTGGCTAGTTTAAATTTATCATTATTCCTATCATTTTTCCTATGTATATATTTTTTCCTATATACATATTTACTATTATTGTATATTTTTGGCTGAAGGCCAGTGGGTATTTAAGAAGTATTGGTGATTTATTATTTTTATATTATTAATTGCACAGAGCCTCATATACAGAAGATGCTCAGTAAACACCTGTTGAGTCAATGAATGCATGCTCTGGAGCCAGACTGCTTAGATCTCCATTCTGATTCCACCACGGTGTCATTTGAGCAACTTACTTAACTTCTTTAGGCCTCTGTTTCCTCATCTATAAGAGTCCTGAACTCATTAGGTTGTTGTGAGGGATAAATGAGCAGGCACATAATAAGAGTTCATTAAATATTAGATGTCAGCAGCAGCGGCAGCATTTTTAGTCGCAGATGAGGCCACAATGTCCCCTGGTGGCCAGACAGTGTAAATGCACACACATCAACTGTGCCCCGCCCCCACCCTAGGTTCTGGGTACATCAGAACTGGGAGTTTCCCCCTGCACCTGCCTCCCCCAGTGCCCACACACAGACACGATGACCTCTGTGTCCTCTTCCTCACCTCCCCCCAAACTGGCTTGGGCTGTTCAGCAAGCTGGGAGCTCCGCCAGGGCATTCTCCACCTCTGCAGGCCCCATGAGATACCTGGAGGATCAATGGTTCCTTTTCGGTTTCTGAGCAGATGCCAGGCCTGGGGGACCCAGCCCCTAAGTCTCATGTTTTGGAGGGTCACATCTTCCCTTGGTATGGAGGATAACTGTCACATGGAGCCAGATACCTGTGACCTGGCTTTGTCATGGGCCCAAAACATGAGACCTGAATTCCATGCTAAGAAATACAAGACTCATATGCTGCCCACAGCTGCTCATCTCACTGCCTCTGGTGAGGGAGGAGGGCAATGTTCTGGCCTCCCCGAGCTCTAAGGCGTGGCTCAAGCAGCTTCCTCCAGCGTGAAATCTACTGGAAGCCTCAAGTTTTATCTGAAACATTCATGCAAATTCTGCATCCTATTCCTCATTATATTATCATGTTTTAGAAAAAAGAAAAAAAGACCCTCAATTTCCTAAATAAACAGGGGAATCTGGTGCTGTTGGATAAGGTGACCTTATTTTTTCTTTTATTAAAAGTCACATTATTTTAAAAATCTTTCCCATCCTTCTTTCTGCCCTCCCCCCATGACCGCCAAGTATTTGTTGAACAAGTATTAAGTGCCTTCTATGTGCCAGACATGACTTAAGCTCTTAGGGATACAGCAGAGAACAAACATCGTCCCTGCTCCCAGGTAACTTACGTTCTTGTGATAATAATAAAGGTTAACATGAAGTAAGCTGTTATGTTGTGACAAGCGTGGTGCAAAGTCATTTCTACACATTATTACACTTAGACTTCACAATGAGCTCAGAAAGTAGGCAGTTATTTTTCCCAGTTTTTCTCTTAAGGAAAACTGAGACTCAAAATGGGGAAGTAATTTGTCCAATGCCACACAGCTAGCGTTGGGGCCTCGAGGCTGAATTAATACCTGTTTCATTCTAAAGGTCACGCCATATGTTTTCTGGCACGTGGACTGTGATTTTAACACAGTCAATGAGGTTTTCATGAGATGATTTTCCTCTCTGAAGTTGAACATTGCCTCCTACACGTCCAATCGAATTACTGCCTCAGCGCATGGGTTTTCTCGCCACCCTAATGTGCAGATGCCACTCTAATGTGCAGCCAGGTGGCACATGGAGGTATGAACAAGGTCAACATTTCTGATACTTTGAACTAATTTAAAAATGTGAATCTGGTGATATTTTCAACTAGAAGTGACGAGACGCAGATTCCAAGTCTTTTAAGGAACAGCAGAAAGAACTTGCAAAAGGGCCTCTGCACCTCTGTGTCAGGGTTTCTGATTCAGTCATTCATCCATTTTATGAATACTGAGGGAAAGCTCACACTCTTCTACGCAAAGGACATCATGGTAAGCGAAAACACACATCCCCTGCCTTCATGGGGCTTACATATGGCAGAGCAAAAAGGTTTAATCAAATAATTGTGTAATAAAAATACAGCTGAAATACAGCCATGAGCCACATAACGATGTTTCAGTCAACAACAGACCGCATATATGATGGTGGTCCCATAAGATCAGCACCATATAGCCTAGGTGTGTAGCAGGCTGTACCATCTAGGTTTGTGTAAGTGCACTCTATGATGTTCACACAATGACAAAACCACCCAATGACACACTACTCAGAATGTATCCTTGTCATTAAGCAACGCGTGACTGCTCTGAAGTGAAGGACTGGGATTCTGTGAAGATACATGTATATATATATATATTTTTTTTTTTGAGGAAGACTGGCCTGAGCTAACATCCGTGCCCATCTTCCTCTACTTTATATGTGGGACACCTGCCACAGCATGGCTTGCCAAGTGGTGCTAGGCCCACACTCGGGATCCAAACTGGCGAACCTGGGCCGCCGAAGCAGAACATGAGAACTTAACCACTGTGCCACCGGGCCAGCCCCTGTGAAGATATATTTTTAAAGGGAATTAACTTCTTTTAGGGGTCAAGGAAGCCTTCCCTAAGAAAGCCCTGCTTGCCCTGAGACCTGAAGGCTGAATAGGATTTCACCAGGTGAGGGGGCGTCCTGGGCGGAGGGAGCAGGTCGCACTAGAGGAACTCTCAGAAGGTTCGTGCACAGACTACAGAACAGGGGGTTATGATGCTGAGAGTCATCGGAAAGGTGGGCTTGGTCCAGACCTTCCAGGCCACTTAGAGTCAAGACGGTAATTGTCGCCAATATCCATTCCCCCTTCTCTGACATAGTAAGAAAACAAGCTGGGTTTAGGATGAATAATATGAGGCTCAGAGAAGCTAAACAACTTGCAAAGATCACAGAGTCACTTTGGTGGGAATTTTTAATTGAGATATTACTCAAACACCCCAAAATTTACCATTTTAAGTATATAATGGGTGGTTTTCAGTATATTTGTAAGGTCCTGCAACCATCACCACCGGAAGCACTTGCTTTTAAAGCACTACCTACTTTGGCCTCTTTTCATCCTTAGAAAAATTATTTTAAAATAATATTTTTAAATTGAGTTTAAAAATACACATTTCAAATTACACATATCTTTTTAAACAGCTCAATAAAATTTTTACACGTGTATGGCTCTGTGGAACCACCTACCAGATCAAGATGTTCAGGTCATCTCCAGCTGCCTAGCTGGCTCCCCATGTCCCTCCTACTCAGTATGCCCCCCCCAAAGTAACCACTAACCATTCTTAAAGCCCCATAGTAGGTATCAGAAAGGTGCTGACTTAGAAGGGTCAGGTGTCAGTCCTGCATGGTATGAAGCAAAGAGGCCTGACCAGATCCACACCTGCTCCCTAGGACAGGCCTCCTTCTCAGAGGTGAGCAGAAAGGTCCTGAGACGCCTCATCCATCTTGGAAGGGATGGCGGCCGCAGCTCTCATGGCCCTGGTGGTGTGGGGGCTAGGAGACTTCCTTCCTGGCCATAAAAGACTCAGTTGGTTCCGACTGAACTGTGGGAAGGGACCATTGGGATCCCCATTACCCCAGGCCCTCCATGGGCAGGATGATGCTGAGGGAAGCTGCATTGGCCATCAACACAATGATACTCACTAAAGAACTCACTGCTTACATCACTGATCGCTGTGACGGCTTCATCATGTGTCAGCATGGCACCCACACGCATTGCCTTTACCCATACTTAATCTCCACATAAAGAGAATAACAGAGTCACACTTCCACCCATGATCCAACTGTTCCTCGTACAACTGAAAACACATGAACTCTTTCCCTAGACAGATTTGCCCTTGGGTGATGTTCTCAAACACCCCTCCCTGCTTCACTCAGGGGTGCATGTTCCTGACCTTCCTTTCAACAGTCTTGTTGCTGGCCTCTCTTGTTGACTGTCCATGAGTAAAGATTTCCAGATGCCAAGAAAGTTGATGCTGGAGATATACTCAAATCACTCATGGAACAGCAAAGGAGGATGTCAGAGAGTTAGGCCAGTTATATTTGAAGGGGAGAAAACAAACAGGGGTAGTGATGTTTTAGGCCCTTCACAAAAGAAGGATAATTAAGAGAGTCAGTCTCCTGGGAAAATTTTTGAAACTCTCAAATATTTTTCATAAAAAAATGACCACCTTTATGATGGTGTTGTACAATTAGGAGTGAACCAAAAGATGTCATTATAGTTGACATATAATTTTGTCAGAAAATTTATACCCAAACTTCTCTCCATCAACACTTGACTCTTTGTTTATTCCAGGAATGAGCACATAGTTGCAATTGTTATAACTTAAATGTTATTAAATATGAAGTAAACTTAACTTTTATTAAACACTTCAGATTTTTTCAGGGCAAATTCTCAACCAAGTTTTTTTTCCCCCTCAAACCATACTATTAAATTTTGGACTCCCATGTTTAAAATCAAATATTAAGGAGCAAAGGAAACAAATTATCCTCCCAAGAGAACAAAAAGAGAAGCCACAGACTGGCAGAAAATATTTGCAAAAGACATACCTATGGGGGCTGGCCCCGTGGCCGAGTGGTTAAGTTCGCGTGCTCTGCTTTGGCAGCCCAGGGTTTCGCTGGTTCGGATCCTGGGCATGGACATGGCGCCGCTCGTCAGGCCACATTGAGGTGGCATCCCACATAGCACAACCAGAAGGACCCACAACGAAAATATACAACTACATTCTAGGGGGATTTCGGAAGAAAAAGAGAAAAAAAAAAAGATTGGCAACAGTTATTAGCTCAGATGTCAATCTTAAAAAAAAAAAAAGACATGTGTAAAGGATTATTAACTAAAATACACAAAGAACTCTTCAAACTCAACAGTAAGAAAACCACCTGACTTAAAAAATGGGCCAACGCCAACAGACACCACACCAGAGAAGATATACAGATGGCAAATAAGCGTATGAAAAGATGATCCACGTCATACGTCAGCAGGGAAATGCAAATTAGAACAACAGTGATCATCATGACATAACTATTAGAACAGCCAGAATCCAAAGCACTCATGACACCAAATGCTGGCGGATGTGGAGCAACAGGGACTCTCATTCACTGGTGGGGGGAATGCAAAATGGTCCAGCCACTTTGGAAGACAATTTGGTGGTTCCTACAAAACTACACATACCCTTACCATGTGATCCAGCAACTGTGCTCTTTAGTACTTACCCAAAGAGCTGAAAAGTTTTAGCTACACAAAAACCTGCACATAGGTGTTCACAGCAGCTTTATTCATAATTTCCCAAACTTGGAAGCAACCAGGATGTCTGTCAATAGATAAATACATAAGTAAACTGTGGTACATCCAGACAATGGGATATTATTCAGCGCTATAAAAAAATAAGCTATCAAGCCAGGAAAAGACATGGAGGAAACCTAAATGTATATTATTAAGTAAAAGAAGTCAATCTGAAAAGGCCACATTCTGTATGATTCCAATTAGATGACATTCTAGGAAAGGCAAAATGATGGAGACTGTAAAAAGATCAGTGGTTGCTGGGGTTTAGGGGGGAGGGAGGGATGGATAGGAGCAGCACAGAGGATTTTTAGGGCAGTGAACCAGTCTGATGATACTATAATGGTGGATACATGTCATCATAAATTTGTCCAAACCCACAGAATGTAGAACCCAAGAGTGAACCCTCATGTAAACTACAGACTTGGGGCAATAATGGTGTGTCAATGTAGGGTCATCTACTGTAACAAATGTACCACTCTGGTGGGGGCGTTGACATGGAGGAGGCTATGTGTATGTAGGGGCGGGGGGTATATGTGAAATCTCTGTACCTGTTGCTCAATTTTTCTGTGAACCTAAAAGTCTTTAGGAAAAGGTCTATAAAAAAAGTCATCCTCAGATTTCTACTTCTCTGAAATCTCTGTTTTTAGTTCTGTATGTGTCTTTCCTGTGGTTCTTTATCCACATACAAGCAAATGAATATTTTTATCCCATTATGCCAAAGCAGCCTCTCTATATGTAATTTTCACCTTGTTTCATTGAATTGCTGGGTTATAGGGTAGATGCCTGTCTACTTTTGCTAGACTGCCTCTCATGTGAATTGTACGAATTTACATTTACACTCCCACGACCAATGTGTAAGAATGCCTGTTTCCCCTCAGTCTTGCTGACAGAGTGTGTTTTCAAACTTTTGCATTTTTTGTTTATCTAAAGGCGAAAAATTGCATCTTCGTCAGTTTTAATCTGTATAAACCAAAACACCAAAGTGTTTTCCACAGCAGCTCCCATAAGTGGACAGACAACAGTGGGCCTGACCTCTCACTTTTGAGCTACTCTCACTTTAACAGTATCTTATACTCGCTACTCCCCTTTTTTAACCATAGATCAGTCAGAGCTCATTTGTGGGGCTCTTCAGGCGGGCAACAGCATCTAAATATAATTTAATACCTTTGTTCACCACCCTGTTTTGGTTTAATTTCAGTTTAGCTTTGCTTTGGTTTTTTTCTTTGGTTTTGGTTTTTGGTGTTTTTTAATGGTTTCTCTATATTTCTGGAAAGACACATTGGTTTTGCCTTTATATCAGTGAGAAGAACTTTAATTCTTACAATCAATCCTAATATTAAAAAGTGATAGGATTTAAAACAATACTTTTTAAGCTGCCATGGGCCTGAAAGAGTTGGAGAAATACTGTGTGCAATCAGGCAGAAAAAAACCTTAGGAAGCTCAGCTCAGGACAGGGCCCAGGAGAGGGGATCAGTGGCGGGGTTTGCCCTAGTCACCTGGGTCCCAGGTCCCTGTTCCCCTCCTCCACACTCAGCACCAGCACTCCTGGTGCAACCAAGCTCTCTGGGTGTTGTGTAGGAGTCCCTTCAAGAGAAGATGATGAACTTTCTGACTTAAAATGCACAAGCTTCTTCGGGATCTCAAGAAGATAAAGCATGAGAGTCAGCTGGGTGTTTTTCCCATTTATGTGTAAACCCACACTAACAGCTAGTGAGGTGACAGAGACAAGTGATATTTCCACAGCTGGTTAAGGTGTCACACCTTCCCTGTTAACAAAGGATGAACTGAAGACCATAAAATCTTTCCAACTCAAGGTGAAATTCCCAGGCCAGAAGGAGGTGCATTTGAATGCCCTATTTTCATCATCATTTTCATTCAGTTCAGATACAGTATCCTTCCCTTTGAGATCACTCTTTTATCCTTTTGTTCAAAACGTACAACTCAATTTCCAAACTTATGGGGAAATTCTAGTTATCATTTCCTCAATGATCTGGCACAACTGCTTATGACCTAAGAACATATTCTGTGGGTTTCATTCTTCTGAAATACATTGAGACTTGTTTTATAGCCAAAATAGGGTTGAATTTTGTAAACATACCATGTGTGCTTAAAAATAATGTATCCTAGAGCTGTTAGGTAAAATAATCTATGTATTTCTATGTATAGATGTATACATATTTCTATATGCATGTATCTCCGTATCTATATTTATTTGTAATATTTTTATTACTTATATTTTTTACATACTTATACATCATCCCTCTATGTCTTTCTGTATATTTCTACGTTAAGATGGTTTGCTGTTCACATCTTCTGCATGCTTACTGATTATTGGTCTGCTCGCTATCAGCTGCTGAGAGAGGGCTGTGAAAACCTCCCACTCTGTTAGACAATTTAACTCTTGCAGTTTTGTCTACTTTGCTTTATATGTTTGGCAGGCATGTGATTCGGGATGCACAAATTTTACTTTTTCAGGTGAACTACCCCTTTGATCATTTTGTTTTCTTTATATCTAGTAATGCCTAGTTTTGCCTGACGTTGATTTTGTCTGATATTGCTACAACTAGAGCAGCTTTTCTTTGATTGGTGTTTCCAGGGTTTAATATTTGTCCAGTGTTTTATTTTCAAAATGTCTACGACTTTATGTTTTAGATGAGCATCATGTCAACAGCATCTGGTTGTTGGTTGGTTGACTTGGTCTTTGAGTTTTAACTGGATCTTTCAGTCCATTTGCATTCAATGTGACCCTCTTCTCTTAGAGTTTACATTCACCATCCCATGATGTGCTTTCTATTTGTCCAGATTTTTAATTTTTCTCTCTTTTTTTAAGTCTGTTACTATCTGATATTGTGCCCTTCACACTGATCCTTGATCACGAGCCATATGACAACGGTTTGGTTTGATGACAAGTGACATTAAGTTCACAGTGGTTTCCACTGTCCATCTCTTGTGCCCCAACGACTTTAACATTCACTGATAATTTGTGGCTGAATTGTTACAATGATGATTTTTAAAATGTGATTTCTTAGTTGCATTTATTATTTCTATCTTTATTTGTGAGCAATCTGTGTCTAATATATATATATGTCTAATATATATATATTCAACATATACATATACATAAAATATCAAATGAAGAAATATACTATGATGAAATCAAATCGTACTGTTACAAATAGATTCCATTTTTTTATGTAACTTGTCTTTGTGGGATGATATTTTGAACTCAGTGGAAAAATTTAATAAAGATCTACAACCAAAAATCATGACTTTATATAAAGCTGAATGCTCATTAGAAGACCTATCTCCTTTCTTACAACAAATTAGAGAAAGGAGCCTTGAAAGTGTGTGTGATGAATGTAAAACTTGGGACGATACGTGAATATAATATCTGAATTAGAAAATAAGCAAAAAAGAAAACTAAAGAAATGGAAAATGTATGAATCAATGGATGCAAGCATCAATTTTAATATGTTAAAAAATACCATCATGTGTTTTTTTCTAAACCTGATTCACAAATTGCTGAGTACAATCTTATCCAAATTTAGAATGGTCTTGATAATTCCTTTAACAATAATAATTTACAGTGAAGTCCTGTGAATTAGGTTTCAGTAAGCTGAAATTAAAAACTATTTAAGATCGCCAATAGATTATGAGGAATTATAAAATGAGAAATCGCACAATTGAAAAGGAGACAAGGTAACAAGTATATTTTTAAGATATTATTGATGAGTTTGCTTCCATTGAAGACATGAAAATAAAATTATAATAAATTCCACCTTTGGCATAAATGTAATATTTAAGTTTGAAATAATGTAAGTTTTATTACACCTGTCAGGTTTTTGATATTTTTCAAATACTTCTCATTTTCTTTTCTTCTATTTTTCAACTACTAATGGTTGCAAAATTAACCACTAGAATTAATAAAAGCATGAGGAGCTGGAGCGCATTTCCCCTTTTTACCTCAGGCTGTGGTTCCAATATGGCTCTGAAAGTGGGTCCCCGGCTCATTGTCCCGGAAGGTCCTGATACTTAGTATTTAGTGTATTCATGTCCCAGCTGAACGCATCTCCCTTGTCTCTGGATTTCTGTCAGATTTCTCCCCAGAAACAATCCTAAATCTGTAAAAATAAAAAACCACCACATGCATGATTTAGAGTCATTGAACCCCTCAATCAATGGATATTTTAGTAAAATAAGTCTTGTTCAAATACTGTCAGAGAAAGGAAAGAATAAAACACTGGGAACAGCCCCAAAATGCAAGGGTCTGTGGTGCTCACTGACAAACATGTCCCAGAGAAGCCACCCAAGGCTCCCTCCTCAGCACTCAGCGTGATAAGGAAGTTTCTACAGCTTCTTTTCCTTTTTTTTAAAACCACTTCAATTCCATTTAATGAGATATTTAGAATTGCTTTTCACAAGGCCCCATCTAAATGCTTAGATTTTAGTGAGATTTTTTTCATTTATAATTTCAGATTATTGTCAGTTTTTCCCTTGCAGAATGTCATTTGTATTTCAAGAATATCCATTTTTTGTTTTATTATAAATTTTCAGGTACTTCATAATTATCCATTAATATTTACATATGTATTTACATCAACATATTATGTAATATATTGGTATAAATATATATGTACATTTATTTAATTATGTACAGCCAACATTCATTGTACACTTTACTTAACAGTTTTTCCTCTACTCCATTCTTTCCATCAACAGAGTTTAGAAAAATATACTTTAAATGTGTTGTGAAATTCATTATTCTACGTGATTTTTACCTTTAGATTTGTGTGCTGCTTAATTTTTTTTCTTTTTTATTGAGGTAACATTGGTTTATAACATTACATACATTTCGTGTGTACGTTGAGGTAACAAATGTTTTTTACTTCATCATGGCGGCATGAGAGGATCTTTTTTCTTTCTGCTTCAATCTACAGTGAGTAGAAGATCCATAACCTAACAAAGGCTACACTGTACAACCCACCAGGATGCTAGAGAGATCCACATATTGGTACATAAAAGGTGGGTGAATTGGAGCACATGGAGAAGGCTAAATGGGAGAACAGCAGAGGTAGAGCCCAGGATCCTAGACCCCTGGATGCAGCAGCTGAGCCTGCTGTCCCCAGCCCCAGGCAACTCGGTGGACAGCAGCAGAGGCATGCGTGTGACTCCAGCCAGGCAGCCATGGCAGCATCTGCAGCCACGGGAAGCAGAACAGCAGTGGAGGCAGAATCCTGTGATCCCAAGTCCTCTTGCCACAGCTTGGAGCCTGACAGCAGCAGCAGAGGTGCACACAGGACTCTGACATCCCAACCACAGCAGCGCCTGTGGCCACAAGGTAACAGACAACAGCTGAGATGGTGCCCTACACACCTGGCTTCCTCCTTGCCCTCTTCCCCCAACTACCACAGTGGTGGAGCTTCTGACCCAGGTGGTCCCAGATGCAGCTGGGGCATCAGACATCCCTGTGCCCCTGGCAGCAAAGCCAGTAACTGTGGAGACACCAGCAAGGGCAAGGCATCAGCGACCCCAAGAAATGCAGGTGATGACAATGAGAGTACCAGCAACACCCTAAATTCAGGCAGTGGAGGTTGAAACCTGCAAAGCCTCAAATATAACCAGAGGCAGCTATGGTAAGAGAAACCAAAAACTAGCACTCTAGCACCACCTACTGAAAAACCAAAGAAAGGCTTCTAACCTCCAAGCAGTTGAAAAGTTTGAATCAAAACAAAAAAGCTATACCTAGATAAAATGCATATTTGCTTCAACAAATGTGCCAGCAGAGGAATAACTCAGCAAGCACCACAAAAAGCCACAGAACCATGGCATTACAAAAAGAAAACAATTCTCAAGAAACCAAATGTAAAGTCACGGAAGATTGTGATCTAATGATAAAGAATTCAAAAGAGCTGTCATGAAGAAACTCAACAAGCTACAAGAAAACTCAGAAAGACAGTTCAATGGCTCAGGAATAAAATCAATGAGTATAAGGAATACTTTACCAAAGAAACTGAAACTTTAAAACAGAACCAAAGAGAAATTCTGGAGCTGGAGAACTCAATAAGTGAGATGAAGAATGTGTTAGAAAGCACTGGAAATAGAGGAGATCATAAGGAAAGAAAAATTAGTGAGCTTGAAGATGGAAACCCAAATATGATACGGGCAGATGAGGATAGAGAACTAAAACTTTTTTAAAAATGAAGAAATTCTACAAGAATTACCTGACTTCATTAGAAAAGTCAACATAAGGGTAATGGATATCCCAGAAGGAGAAGAGAGAGAAGGGAGCTGAGAGTTTTTTTAAAGAAATAATAGCTAAGAACTTCCCAAATCTAGGGAAGGAATTGGATATGCAAATCCATGAAGCTAACAGAACAATCAATTATCTCAATGCAAAAAGACCCTCTGCAAGACACATGCTAAGAAAACTGTCGAAAGTCAATGACAACGGAAGAACAGTAAAGCAGTCAGGGGATAAAAAGAAATAACCTACAAAGTAATCCACATTAGGCTATCAGCAGATTTCTCAGCAGAAACCCTATAGGCCAGGAGAAAGGAAAGATATGTTCAAAATATTGAAAGATAAAAACTGTTAGACAAGAATACTCTATCTAGCAAAGTTATCTTTCTGATATGAAGGAGAAATAAAGGCATTCCTAGACAAACAAAAGCTGAGGGAGTTCACTGCCACTAGACCTGCCTTACAAGAAGTGTTGGAAGGAGCTCTCCTAATTGAAACAAAAAGGCAAAGGTAAACAAAGCTATGAGCAAAGGGATGAATACATAGACAGAATCAGAAAATTGAAAACCTGTATCAGAATAGGATAGTATACACTTAATTATAACATAAACGTTAAACGGAAAGAAAGCATTAGAAATAACTATAACCACTTCAATTTGGTAATACTTGCAAAGCAAAACGGGATAATTTGTGACAACAAAAACATGGAAGAGGAAAATAAAAAGGACAGAACTTGCACAGGCAAATGAATATAAGAGGCTATCAGCAGAAAAAGGACTGTCTTATCTATGAGACTTTTTATACACACCACACAGTAACCACACAAAAAAAATTCAGAGCAGGGTCACAAAACACGCAAAAAGAGGAAACTGAGAAACACATCACAGAAAACCACCAAACTGAAGTGGCAGACAGAAGTACAAGGAAAAAGAAACAACAGAAATATGGAGTATCCGGAAAACAAAAGATAAAACAGCAGTATTAAGCCCTCATATATCTATAATTACTCTAAATGTAAATGAATTAAATTCACCAATCAAAAGACACAGAGTGGCTGGATGGATTAAAAAACAAGACCCAACAATATGCTGTCCCCAGGAGACCCATCTCAGCTCCAAACACAAAGACAAGCTGAGTGAAGGGATGGAAGATGATGCTCCAAGCAGATGGCAAGCAAAAGAATGTGGGTGCAGTTATACTTATATCAGACAAAACAGACCCAAGACAAAAAGGACAACAAGAGACAAAGATGGACATTATATCATGATAAAGGGGACAATCCATCAAGAAGACATAACATTTACTAATATATATGCACCTAACATAGGAGCACCAAAGTGTATATGGCAATTATTAACAGACCTAAAGGGAGAAACTGACAGCAACACAATAATATCAGGGGACTATAATACCACACTTACATCAATGGATAAATCATCCAGACAGAAAGTCAACAAGGAAACATGAGCCTTAAATAAAACATTAGACAAAATGAACTTAATAGATATATAGATATAGATATATAGAACACTCCATCCACATGCAGCAGAATACACATTCTTCTCAAGTGCACACAGAACATCCTCAAAGATAGACCATATGATGGGAAACAAAACAAGTCTCACATGAAGCATCTTTTTTGACCACAATGATATGAAACTAGAAGTCAACAGCAAGAAGAAAGATGGAAGAGTCATAAATATGTGGACACTAAATGACATGCTACTGAACAACTATTGGATCAATGAAAAAATCAAAGATGAAATAAAAAAATACCTGGAGACAAATGAAAATGATACATTTTGCTGTATGGGATACAGCAAAAGTGGTACTCAGAGGGAGGTTTGTAGTAATACAGGCCTACTTCAAGAAACAAGAAAAAATCTCAAACAATCTAACATTACACCTAAAGAGACTAGAAAAAAGAACCAAAGAAAAGCCCAAAATCAGTAGAAGGAAGGAAATAACAGAGCAGACTTAAATGAAATACAGACTAAAAGTAGAAAGGATCAATGGAAACTAACAGCCAGTTCTTTGAGAAGATAAACAAAACTGACAAACCTTTAGCTAGACTAAGAAAAAAAGAGAGAAGGTTCAAATAAATAAAATCAGAAATGAAAGAGGAGAAATCACAACAAATACCACAGAAACACAAAGGATTACAAGAGAATAGTATGACCAGCTGCATACTAACAAACTGGATAACTTAAAAGAAATAGATAAGTCCCTAGAATCATACAACCTTCCAAAACTGAATCAAGAAGAAATAGGGAATCTAAATAGATCAATCACTAGTAAGGAGGTTGAAATAATAATCAAAAACCTCCTAAAAAACAAAAGTCCAGGACCCAATGGCTTCTCTGGTGAAGTCTACCAAACATTAAAAGAAAATTTAATACCTTTTCTTCTCAAACTCTTACAGAAAATTGAAGAGAAGGGGACAGTTCCTAACTCATTTTACAAAGCCAATGTTACCCTGATACCAAAACAGACAAGGACAACACACAAAAAGAAAATTGCAGGCCAATATTGCTGATGAACACAGATGCAAAAACCCTCAACAATTATTAGCAAACTGAATACTACAATACACTAAAAGTATCTTACATCACAACCAAATGGGATTTATTTCAAGGATGCAAGGATGGCTCAACATCCACAAATCAATCAACATGATATACCACATTAACAAAATGAATAATAAAAATCACATGATCATCTCAATAGATGCTGAGAAAGCATTTGACAAGATTCAGCATCCATTTATTTAAAAAGTCTCAATAAAATGGGCATAGTAGGAAAATACCTCAACATAATAAAGGTCATATATGACAAACCCACAGCCAACATCATACTCAGTGGTGAAAACCTGAAAATTATCCCCCTAAGAAGAGGAACAAAACAAGGATGCCCACTCTCACCACTCTTACGCAACATAGTATTGGAAGTCCTAGTCAGAGCAATTAGGCAAGAAAAAGAAATAAAATGGATCCAAATTGGAAAGGAAGCAGTAAAACTGTCACTATTTGCAGACGACATGATTTTGTAAACAGAAAACTCTAAAGGATCCACTAAAACACTATTAGAAATAAAAAATGAATACAGTAAAGTTGCAGAGTACAAAATCATCATACAAAAATCAGTTGCATTTCTATATACCAACAATGAACTAGCAGGAAGAGAAATCAAGAATACAATCCCAATAAAAAGAATAAAATACCTAGGAATAAACTTAACCAAAGAGGTGAAAGACCTCCAGAAAACTATAAGACATTGTTGAAAGAAACCGAAGAAGACACAAAGAAACGGAAAAATATTCCATGTTCATGGATTGGAAGAATTTACATAGTTAAAATGTCCACGTTACCTAAAGCAATCTACAGATTCAATGTAATCCCTCTATAAATCCCAACAACATTTTTTATGGCAATAAAACAAAGAATCTTAAAATTTATATGGAACAACAAAAAAACTCAAATAGCTGAAACAATCCTGAGAAAAAAAAAAAAACAAGCTGGAAGTGTCACACTCCTTGATTTCAAAATATACTGCAAAGCTATAGTAATAAAAACAGCATGGTAATGGCAGAAAAACAGACACAGAGATCAATGGAACAGAACTGAGAGCCCAGCAATGAACCCACACCTCTATGGACAGCTAATTTTCGACAAAGGACCCAAGAACATACAATGGAAAAAGGAAAGTCTCTTCAATAAATGGTCTTGGGAAAATTTGACAGCCACATGCAGAAGAATGAGAGTTGGCCACTCTTACACTATCCACAAAAATTAACTTAAAATGCATTGAAGATTTGAATGTAAGACCTGAAACCATAAAACTCCTAGAAGAAAACATAAACAGTATGCTCTTTGACATCAGCCTTAGCAGGATCTCTTTGAATATCTCTCCTCAGGCAAGGGAAACAAGAAAAACTAAACAAATGGACTAAAATGCTTCTGCACTGCAAAAGAAACGATCAACAAAATGAAAAGACAACCTACCAACTGGGAGAAGATATTTGCAAATCATATAGTTGATAAGAGGTTAATATCCAAAATACATAAAGAACTCATACAACTCAAAAACAACCCAATTAAAAAAGGGGCAGGTTGGGGCCAGCCCGGCGGTTAAGTGGTTCAGTCTGGGTGCTCCGCTTCCCGGCCCAGGGTTTCGCTGGTTTGAATCCTGGATGTGGACATGGCACCACTCATCATGCCATGCTGAGGCGGCATCCCACGTGCCACAACTGGAAGGACCCACAACTAAAAAAAATACACAACTATGTACCAGGGGGCTTTTGGGAGAAAAATGAAAAATAAAATCTTCAAAAAAAAAAAAAGAGCAGGGGAGGTGAACAGACATTTTTCCTAAGAAGAATATACAGATGGCCAACAGGCATATGAAGAGATGTTCAACATCACTAATTATTAGGGAAATGCAAATCAAAACCACAATGAGATACCACTTCACAATGGCTATTACCAAAAAGACAAGAAATTAGAAGGGAGGTGGAGAAAAGGAAACCCTTGTACACTGCTGCTGAGAAAGTAAATTGGTGCAGCCACTATGGAAAATGGTATGCATATTCCTCAAAAAATTAAAAATAGAACTACTACATGATCTAGCTATTCCACTTCTGGGTATTTATCCAAAGAACATAAAAAAACAAAGTCAAAAAGACACATGCACCCCTATGTTCATTGTGGCTTATTCACAACAGCCAAGACCTGGAAACAACCTTAGTGCCCACCAGCAGACGAATGAATGTGGTGTACATAAAATGGACTACTACTCAGCCATAAACAAAGATGAAATCTTGCCATTTGCGACAACATGGATGGACCTTGAGGGTACTATGCTAAGCGAAGTCAGTCCGGTGGAGAAAGCCAAATACCGTATGATTTCATTCACGGGTGCAAGACAAACAACCAAACACTAGATACAGAGAAGAGCCTGGCGGTTACCAGAGGAGAAGGGAGGCGGGGAGGCTGAAAGGAGTAAAGGGGCACTTGGCTACAGTGACAAACACCAACTAGACTTTCGGGGGTAACATGATGTTGTCTATACAGAGGACAAAATATACTGATGCACACCTGAAGTTTATACAATGTTATAAATCAATGTGACCTCAATTTTTTTAAAAAAGGTGGAAACGGGACACAGGGCGGGGAAGCAACCAGAACCAAACCACCAGCCCCACCACCAAAATCACCAAATGGCCCACTCATCTGCCCCAAGAACGGCCTGCCCCCACCAACTCTTCCCGCCCCGGGAACACCCTAACTTTGAGCAAATCCAGGAAACGGGGTTCCCGGACCTTCCCCGACAGCTACGCACGAGGGTCTCCGAGCTGCTCCCGGGGCGGCCCCGCCCCCAGTGACCCCGACGGGAGCGAAGAATAAAAAGCTTCTTACTCGCGAGTGAGGAGGCGCCAAGTTGCAAGCTGCAAGCGCAGCAGCTCCGGTCCTCCCAGCGGGAGCAGCGCCCAGGCCCACGCGGCTGAAACCGGGCTCTTCCTCCGCCGTGTCGCCCCTGGTCCGAAAAGCCGAGCGCGGGCGCCCCCTTCCGGCCAGCCGTTGCGCGCCCGGAGGGAAACCTCCCCCTCCCTGGGAGCGGTGGCCGCGCGCCCCTGCCTGGCCGCCCTGGGAATCCCAGAAATTCTCGACGCTGGGTCCCCCCGCTGATGGCACTGCGGAGGCTCCGCCCCAGGCAAGCCTGTTCTCTTGACTGGGCCGTCTCACCGACAGGGACTGGGAAACGATGAAATCTTTTCCTTTTCCTTTGAATGATGACTGAAGCATCGAATTTGTTAATGTATTTACATAATTTGTAATACTTTAAGCACTGGTCTCATAAAGACAGACCACAAATTTACATGTGCTATGCAACAGATAGTTGTGTTTACCCGCCAAAATATTTGGGTTAAGTAAAAAACTGACACCATTTACACAATTTTTAGAATTTCTCTTTCCTTCTTCATTTAAAAAAAAATTATTTCCAGTCAGTTTAGAACATATGAAATTCGATTTGTACCAGACAGGTTCTCTAGCATCACCATCTTGATCACGAGAGCTTATCTTAAAAGTTGCCAATAACGTGTTTGGTGACACATACGTCAGAGGGTTAGAATGCAAACCCAGAGGGACCTAATTACTGTTGTTAATTTACTACATGCGCCCTTGGCTAATATTTTTAAGGAAAAGTGCTTTAGAGATGGCAGGTGGATGAAATCACTTCCGCGAGTCCTATAAGTAACCAATTTTACCTTCAAATGATAATAGTTATCTCTTCACAACCGGAGAAAGGCTTGGTGAAGAAAGAAGTTTCTGCTCTGACGTCAGAGAAGGCAGTTTTGAACTGTCCAGTTACCATCCAGCATCCCCAGATGGGCAGTGGGCGTGAGGATAGCAACCCAAAATCCTGGTGCATGCTGCTGGTGCCAGAGGGAGCGGTATGGACCTTGGTTTCAAGTAATTTTGGTTGTGGGTCTCAACCTGTCTGGAGGCTCCCTCAAGGACCAGTGGAAAGGCTTCCTTTGTTTTGTTCTGCTAGGAGTATTCGCAGGGCTGAGTCAACGTCACAGGTAGCGTTTGCCAGAAGTCTTTTGTCAGGCACAGACGCTGGCCTCAGAAGCCTGGGCAATTTCATGGGTTGGGGTGCAGTTTTCAGGGGGTAGCACAGCACTTGATGCTGTCTGCAGCACTACTGTGTGTGTATGTGCATACCTATTTAGGGATTAAGTCCACATCATTTCTCAGAATATCAAGGAAAATGTGACCCACAACTGTGTGGGAATCGCTGCACAAATGTTCCGTTAAGAGTAACGTGCCGAATCTAAGTGGCTATATTCACTTATTCACGCATTCACTCATTTACCAATTATGTTCCAGATGCTGTTTTGGTTTTGGGAAGTAAACATAAGTGACAAAATTTCCCTAACCAAAGGGCTCCCTTCTAGTGAGGAGAGGCAAGTAAAAAACAAGGAAACAACTAACTACAATAAGTGAAGATTGTGATATTAAGAGTAAAGAGATAATTAATGTGTAAAGAAGGCAAGAAGTCAGTTGTCAGTGGAAATACCAGGGTCTCTCTGTAGGTGACAGCCAACCTGTTCAACTCTAATTGTAAGACATTTGTGCTAAGACACAGGGGGTTAGGAACTTTTCTCACAAAGAGTCAAGAAAAAAATGATTCCAGAGAGAAGCTTGAGGATGTCCAATGGTCTGAAACCTAGAAAGTACTTAGTATATTAGTTTGTGATCTATGAAAAATGTGACAAATTCCGGATAGAATAAAAACTTTAAGTGAGTCCTGATTTCTTGCCCTGGTCCACCCCCACAGAAGTGCTGCTGCCCTTTGCTCTTCTCCACTCACGTCTGCATTTTCCTCCATCCCATCGCCTGCAACACTGGATTAAACTCACCAGCTGATTCATCTGCCTCCTCTAGTAGACTGGGGGCTCCTGCTTTCTTACTCATCTCTATTGTCTGTGTTCTCCACACGCCTGAGCACAAGGCAGCCCATACTTGGTTAATGCATGAGTTACCTCCCAGAAGAAAGCCAGTACTTAATGAAAGAGCACTTCTTTACTCACCCTCTTACTACACAGCCTTATGGAGGCTGCACCAAGACAGCGAACGTGCTGGGTAGAACACGATTCCCTGCTGAGTCCCTGGGCACAGTAAGAATCACAGAGACCTGGCAAACACAACACTGGAGATCAGAGTCAGGGACGTGACCTGGTTAGGGCAAGAAGATCAAGACCCTGGAGATGGTAGAGATAGAAAACTAGACAGCCTCCAGAAACAATGATGTTCTCGTCTCAAAAGAAAGAGGAAATCCCCCCATCCATGGTTTCATTGTCGATTCTCAGACACCACCTTCCTTCCTCTGAGTTCTCCTTCTAGGGACTGGAGGAGCACTAAGCAGGCAGAGCTCGGAGAGGAGGAAGGAGCCATGAGAATCCTAAATTTCCTAATTTCCTAAATTCCTGAGGCACGTCTTTCAAAATCCCCAATCCACCCATGAGGAGGAGCCCAAGCCAGCCCACATGCTCATGCAGAGTCCTCTGAGCAGACCAGGTGCAGTCCTCCCCAGGGAAAAACTCGGAGGAGATTCCCACCTGTGTCTACAGATGAGAAAATGGAGATTTGTAGCGCTATATAATTAACTTAGTCTGTGTTTTTCTAATTATTTATATAACTTCTTCCTCCTTTCCAGTATTTTTCTGTGTTTCTGTTTGCAATATTTTCTATTAACTTGTATTCAAGCTTACAAACTAAGTCTGCCAGGGGTTCAGTCTGCCAAACTCATCTTTTGAGTTCTTCATCTCAGATTTTATTTGGGTCCTGTGTTCTCAAACGTCCAACTGATTTTTTAATAGATTTACATTTTCTAGGAAAATTCTCTATTTTCATTTCCAGAAGTTTCCTTTATCTTTAAGATGTATAATATGTGTTGTAAATTTCTTTTCCTTTATCTTGAATGCCTTGTTATATGTGTGTCTTCTATTACTGTTGTTTTGCTCTTTACTATTGACCACAGTCCCTGCACTTTGCACAGGATTATATATATTTTTATTTAATTAATTAATTTATTTATTTTGCTGAGGAAGATTGACCCTGAGCTAACATCTATTGCCAATCTTCTTCTTTTTGCTTGAGGAAGATTGTTGCTGAGCTAACATCTGTGCCAATCTTCCTCTATTTTGTATGTGGGATGCCACCACAGCATAGTTTGATGAGTGGTGCATAGGTCCACACCCAGGATCCAAACCAGCTAAACCTGGGATGCTGAAGTGGAGCACGCAAACTTAACCACTATGCCACTGGGCCGGCCCCTCCTTTATTTTTAACATGTATAATACTTGTTGTAAATTCCTTTTTATCTATCTCCAATATGTAGGTCTTCTATTGTGGTTGTTGTTTTGCTGTCTACTGTTGATCACAGTTCCTGCACTTTGCACAGGATTGTATTTATGATGCCCTGTCCATTCTCATGAGGGGAAATCAAAGGTGCGCAGGGTGGCTGGTGGCTGGGTGATGGACACACAGGCACAGGTAGGTAGGGATTTCTCCATTCTTTTGAAATCAGAATTTCATTATGTTCAGAGGATAGGTTGCTGCTCTTCTCTCATCCCCGTGGCTGGGATCTCCTTCAGAACCTACAGCCATCCCAACTACACCCTGTTCACAAATAGAGACTGAAGTTGTTTTCCTAAGAGAGCTTGGTCCTTCCATCTTTTAGGCAGATTGGTACCCCTTCACCTCTTTCCAATCAGCGATTGGGCTGCATTGGGGGTGAGCGTCAGCTCATTTCGGAGTCACCCACCACTGGTTTCCAGTGCTCACATGTTTACTGTGCTTATTAGACACTCCCCTGTAGTTAGATTTGTCCCCATGCTCTCTGAGACTGTGGACGGCTTACACAGCCTTTTCACCCTGATCTCCAGCCTCAGGTGCTGTCCCAGGGCCAGAGTTAATGTCCCTAGGGGGATCCCAGTAACATGTTAGGAGCTCTTCTAGATTCCGCCCCATCCCTCCAGCCATCAAAATCCCTGCTCGTTTCCTTGTCTTCTAGTAGCATCCTTCTTGCTGGGAAAGGCCTGATCCTGGAAAGCAGAAGTTCCATCCTCCTCTTTCCCCTCTGCCCAGAACAACTGCCATTTCTGCTCAAAATCGATTCTCCCACCTAGAGAACAGGCAAGTGCCACAGGGGAGAGGACGGTGTGGCACGGGGCTCTCATTGTTACCCACAAAGGTGGGGTTCTCCCACTTGATGGGCATAAACAAGCCAACTAATTATGGCATCAGCTTTTGGGAGAGAAATCAGCTTTATTCTGCAAAACCAATCTGCAGGGAGACAGGGAGCGTGTGCCCTTAGATCTGTCTCCCTGATTCAGGATTTGGGACAAAATTTAGGAGGTTGGGGAGACAGCCTGGCACACAGAAATGCTGGAAGGACAGGTTTTGATTGGTGGGCTTCAAGCATTTATGGTAAGGTTCTAAACATTTGTGGAAAAGTGGGGAAGGAATCTTAACACCAGGTCTTCCTGAATGACGGACCCTTTGCTTCTGGTAAGAGTTCTACTTTTAATTCCTGGTCACATCCTGGTCCTTTGGTTCCACAGGGAGGAGAAGCTTTGGTTCTGTGGTCATTTCAGGTAAAGATTTCTTCTTCTGCACATGCTCTGGCTATGTGACTTTGCAAATTTTCTGAAAGACAATTCCTTAATTACTCTGTTGATAAGACGGGGTCAGTTGAACTGGTCCTGGAGGGCCTCCAGTTACATTGTCATGCAGCTCTTTTCTCAGAGAGGGCAGCCCTTCACACTGTGGCACATCCCATATAAAACAGAGGGAGATTGGCACAGATGTTAGCTTAGCAACAATCTTCTTCAAGCAAAAAGAGGAAGAATGGCAATAGATGTTAGCTCAGGGCCAATCTTCCTCACCAAAATGGTGAGTTCCCACACGTCTCAGCCATTTTATAAGACATTTTCATCATGTACTTAATCTCATCTTCTTCACAATGACCTCAGAAGCCAGTATCACCCCCTCTCACAGACAATGGGGCTGAGGCTCTGAGTAGGCCCCACCGAGAGCTGGTATTAGGGGCTGAGACAGCAGGAGCACAGGTAAAGAGGTGGGATACTGTGTGGCAAGGCTGGGGAGATGCAAAGCTGACAGTCAGGGGTGGTGACTGGAGAATGCAGGGATGTGGTGAGAGGGGTCCAGCAGGGGTGGCTGCTGATCAACCTTGAATCCCTCACAAAGAGTCCGACTCACTGAAGGCCAAGGCAGCCGCTCGGCTGATCTAGATCCTGTCTGCACTCTTAGTCTCATGGGGGCACGATAAACTCAGGCAGACACAGTATCCTGAAAGAACCAAGTTAAATCTTCAAACTTCCAGGGTTTTTTTTCTGTCACATAGACCAGAACTTTCAGAAATCAAGGGAAAGAAGAACCTTTATTTAGATTATGACCCAAGGGCTTTATGGCAACAGTGACATCTTGGTGAGGACAACTGCATTGCCCACACTGTGTGACTGGAAAACACGGAGTGGCTCTGCTTCACACTCCCTGCTTAAGCTGCTTGCCCTGCTGGGAATGGCCTTCCAGCTCCATCTAAGGGAACCCAGCCAACTCCCACCAGGCCCCTCCTCAATTCCTCCTTCTCCGCCACAACCTCCCGTTTCATCCTGGTGAGATTCACGTCTCCCCCTCTTGTTCTCTGGAGCCCTTCACTGGTGCTTCCATCATGGTGAATAGAAGCTCTTTAATGGAAATGTCCCTCTCTGCTCTAGGACACATTAAGCCCTTGAAGTTAGGGGTGCACCTCATTCCTCACAGAGTCTGGCATGTGGTCTCTGTACAATGAGCATCGCAGAACCATCCTTTCTGTCTTTCTATAAAAAGCCTCTTTCCTTCTCCACAGCTCAGGATGGAGAAATGACACAGCCTATGAGACATCTGTCTCGAGAAACTCGAGGAACATTACAGCGTCGTCAGCCAGGTTTACCCTTGCATTGCAAAGCCCTCAGTACCAGCTCTACATTTTCCCAAAAATTCCGTATGAAAAAAGATGAACACGCTTTACACGTCAACTTTACACTCTTCAGATCATCTCACCGAGGGGAGCAGGTGCAGGTGGAGGATGAGGTCCTAGAGGCCACCGGGGTGGAGGAGGTGGAGGTGGCCCAGAGCCTGTGAGTGGAAACAAAGGGCAGCCCCATAAAGCTGGCCATGCCAGATGGTCCTTCGAAAGGAGGAGGCCCTCTTGCTTCAACATTCCTCTGCAGAACAGAAATTCAAAGGTACGTTGGTAGGGCAGACACAACCACCAAACACCAACCAAAGCCGAAACCCAGTGAAGCAGGGCTAGTACCCCACCCGGCCCCCTCCCCTCCACCAGGTGCCAAGAGAGCAGCACCAGTGCCAGACTACTCTACCCCTCCCATGGGGCCTCGACCAGCTTGACACAGAACAAACACCGCGGGGAGGAGCGTGTCTGCGAAAGCAGAAGAGCAAGGGGTCCTGTCCGAGAGAGGCCTGGCCGAGGCCACGCCCAAGGAAGGAAGGAGCAGATGCCAAGCAGACAGGCACCTCGGGCCAGGGGGCCGCCCTCCGCCCTCCTCCCCACCGCCGCCACCCCAGAAGCTTGAAGCTGGTTGGCTCCCCCTCCAGAAAAGAGAGGAGCGCGGACGCGGACGGAAAAGCCCACGCCCCAGCTCTGGAAGCCGAGCTCCTCCTTGGGGCGGGGCTCGGCCTGCCAGCCCTTCCACGGCCCGTGCCCGGCCTCTGCGGCCCTCCCTCGCCAAGGGGTCGTCTCCTCTGCGCAGCGGCTGCCCACGGGCGCCACGGCCTCCGGGGAGGGGGCTCTTCCCGGGCTCCCGCAGGGCCACGGGGACAGCGTGCTCTGAGAGGAACGCGGGGACCTGCCAAGCTCGGCCAGGCCCAGCGCACCGCTCTGGGGCTCGGCGCTCGCAGGGGAGTCCGCTTCCCAAGTCCCCCGGCAGAGGCGCACGGGCTGCGCCCGACGCCAACACGAGGGGAGCCTTCCGAACCACACGGCCAACACGAGCGTGCTGCGTGCGTTGCGATCTCAGCGGGAAAACCCCGGGACGGCTGGGCTGAGGAGGGCACGCCCCGCGCCCGGCTCCAACGCCGCCCCGGGACACCACGGGACCGCCTCCCCGGCAACCCGGGGGAAGGCCTCTGCTGGGACTCGGTCCTGCAGGACCTTCCTGACCCTCACTCTTCCCTCCTTCAGGGCCCCCGTCCACCGCCGCCCGCACGCAGCCCAGCTCTGGCCATTCAGCAGATCCACACCCAAGCTAGCGCGGGAGGGACCCGGGAGGGCACCCTGGCCAACACAGGCGGCAGCGGCAGGAACTCCGCCGTCGCCCCGCCACCCCCCCGGGCGTAGCCCACCGCACGTGGCACGTGGCACACAGCACCCGCACCCGAGGGCAACTGGGAGGGGTGGCCTCCGGCGTTTCTCGCCTGGGAGGACGACGGCAGACGTCCCCGGCCGGCTCCCCCCACCGAGCCACACCAGGAGAGGAGCCAAGGCGCCACGGCCAGAGCAACGCCACGTCTAGGAGTTCGGGCCGGAGTCGGCCAGGCCGTGCCAGGAGACCTCAGCGTGGGCTTTAAGTGTCAGGCTCCGAGTGGCAGCGCCCGAAACGCGGCGGCGGGAGAGCCCTGCCGTCCTCAGCCCGGGAGCACCGGGGGCCTCCGGGGGCGCCAGCAACGGTGAGAGCCCAGAGGGCGGGGGGCCGGAGGCGCCTGGGGGGAAGGATGGCGCTGGCGCCAAGGGCGATGACCCGGTCGCCGTGCCACGGGACACACGAAGCGCCGCGCAGGCCAGGCCGGGCTGCTGCAGCGCGCGGCCGCGCTTCCAGAAAGAGTCGCGACAGAAGAGAGACCGCGCCATTTACCTTGCCCACGGCCTGCTGCTGCGCCGCTGCAGCCGCCTGCTCCGGGGGGCGGGAGCCGCTGTCCTTCCGGGGAGCCGCAGAACCAGGTCCCGCATCTGACAGAGGCCAGACAGCAGGGATGGAGGCTTATTCCTCAGGCCCGCGTGGACCGGACCGTGGGGAAGGAACAGGGACCCTCGGCGCCATCCTCCAGAAGGCGCCTGACGCCCTGGCCCACCCTCAGGGACCTGGCTGGCGGCAGGCGGCTCCCCAAGCGCCTCGGCTCGCCCCTGAGGAGGCCGGGGAGACCCGCCCCCGCACCCCCCGACCCTTGCTTGAGGAAGACCCCACAGGGCCCTGGTTCAGGGGTTTTCATAACTCATCCATCAGCCACTTGTGGACAGGTTCAGGCTCAACTAGCTGGAAATCAGCAATGAAAGAGGGTTTCCCAATACACGTCAGGAGACCTCAGGATTTCCTCACGGGGTAAAATTAAAATGAGAATAAGTTTGGATGGGATAATAGCAACAAACCCTCAATATGAACAGCACAGCTCTTTTTCTTCAGGCCACAGGTGGATTTTTTCAATCTCTCACTCTTCATACAAGCTACCTTCTACATGTGAGCAGGAATTATATAAATATTTATGAAAAGAAATGGACTTAAGCTAATGTTATAGTAACGAGAAAACGGAAGATATGAGGATTTAGCAGTAAAGCTGTAGCATTACACTGATGATGTCAGGAGTAAAATTACATAGAAATGTAATTTATGAATGGAATACTATGGTCCACAATCAAAAGTTGAACAGAAAAAATAAGGGAGCCTCCAAAATGGTAAATAAATGCCTTTTTTCTCAACTAAAAGAAAAATCAAGTCTTCACCATTGACTCAAGGTGGGAAGGAAGCATAGACCCACTTTCCCTTCCAGGCACATCTCTCCAATTAAGAGCGACCCAAGGTCCTGGGGGTGTTGGCAGGTGGAGAAGGTCCACAGTCAGTGGAGGGGCATGAGCTCCACCAGTCACAGGGCACAGGCCCAGAAAGCCATTGTGGCTGGGGCACCTGAGGAAGACATCTTCCTGTCACCCCTTGAGACAACCTGTTGTCTTTATGTCATGCTTGGGATTGTTTCCAGACAACATGACAATCCCCCACAGGAACAAGTGGGACATGGAGAGGTTTTGCAGCAGAAATTAAGTGGCTGCACTTCACAATGTGCTCCCTACCTCTCTGTGCAGGATTCTGCATCCCAGGTCTTCCCGGAATTGGTTTGTGCCGCCTGTATCCCTCAGGCAGCCTCTTTTTGGGCATTATCTCCAATCTGGAATATAGAAAAAGAATGGATTTCAATAAGAATTACAACACCAAGTTCTTTGCTAGGCACTAAACACCTTAGTCTTAGTACCTCAAAAAACCCTTTAAAAAATGTATGTTGAAATCCCACACCTGTATTTCAAGTGAGCGGCTCCCCTGCTCTGCTCCACTATCTCCCTCTCCAAAATCCGGGCCTTGATCTGTGGGAGAAAAATACACCCAGCTTCAGTTGTGGCAGACTGTGCACAAAGGGAAGGAAGGAAAACAAAACTTACCCAATTATCTTGAGCATTCTTCTCATGCACAGCGATCTGAAAAGCCAACATGTCAAAAACCCTGTGTTAGGGCTTCCAAGGGCCATTGTAACCCTCTGCATTGGGTGCTGAAGGATCCAGGAACTTTGGGCAGAATGCAGGTTACCTGGTGTCTGAAGGTGGACTCTGTTTGCTGCACCTGTTCCCGCATTTGATCAGTTTGTTGCCTATGAGTGACAATTGCTTTCTAAAGCACAATACTGAGGATGATTTTAAATAATCTGCCCATGTTCCCATTATCCGAACTGTACCCTTATACATATCATCCAATGCTAGAAGACGCATTTCACGTGGTTACATAAGTACAGTAGGATCAAAGCGATTGCTACATTGTTTCCTTATTTATTATCCAATGCCTGCCAGCTTCTCAGCTGATAGAATTCCCTTACCTATTCTCAGTATCTCTCTAATTTATCCTGCAATGAGCATCTTTCATCATACAGCTCGATTCTTCTTTTCCTTACATCTTGATGGTATTTCTCAGGGCTACAACAAGGGGGTCTCTTAAATGGCGTGCTCATATTTATTGATGCGATTCATCTGACACCAAACTGCTTCCCCAAGGTTTACAACAGTTTACGCCACCTCCAGAGACATTTTTGTGAACCACGTTTCCACACAGTCTGGCCAGCATTGGGGATCAGGAAACTTTTAGTAACTCAATGTTAAGTTAATGTTTAAACTTAGCATTTGTAAAACTTAACATTTTTCCTTCTCGTGTGAAATCTCTATACAAATGTCTTCTGAACAATTGTTTATATTTGTGTACAAATTGGGTCTAAACATTGTACAAAAGTGAAAAAACAATCCAACAGGGGTTTTATGAGTAGCTTGTACTTAGGAGCTGAACTCACTTGTAGTTGTCTGGTTTTTCTGCAGCCGATTTCAATTTCTTCTCTGCCACTGAGAGCTGCTTCTCTCTTTCCACTCACTCATGTCTTTCATTGTCAGCTCCTTGAGAGGGGAAAGAAATATGCATTTTCCAGTAGTGCATGTTACATTCTGCCTTTCTTCCCTCCCAGAAATCTAAATGGTAGGATTCAAATGTCCCTTCCCATTTTTCCCCACAAATGCGTGGATTGACAAATATAGTCAGAGGAAAGAAGTGAAGCTCCCCATTAGGGGAGGAAGAAAAACCAAACTCTGGACTGCTGGCAAGTCTTTGGAGATTCTGAGCTTCTCCTCCCAGCTGTGTATTCCTAGTCATTAGTAAGTAAACTAAACAAATATAAAAAGCACATATGAGATGCACCACGTGCCCTCCCACACTCGGTCTCTTGTGACTGGGACAGCATAAGCTCATTTTCTTTCAATGTGGAAACCAGGCCTGACCAGCTCATCACAACTAAACACATTAGGATGAACCAGGGGTTCATGACTTGTCTGATTTCTCCCAGGGAAAGTCCAGAGGCCATGACACAGCCGTGGCTCCTCCCTGGACATGGTGTCATAACATTGGACAGTTAACTACTGGACATTTCTACAGTTCAAGAGTGGAACTCTGGCCACCTGCTTCAAAGATCCTAGTTGGGAGAATGGAAACTATGCTGAATGAAAAATGATCTGAATTGTTACAGTCAGGGTGTTATCCGGAAACAATTGGAAAACCTTCAAATTGAGGTTATGGATCTACTTTAACAAGTAGATTGATTTCATTAACAAGTACTTCGATTTCATTGACAGTGAAGGCAGCAAAGAGCAATGGCTTAAGGCAGATTTGTTGTGTTGCCTTTGAACTACTTTCTTCAAGGTTCTGATTCAAAAGATTCTTAGAACCAGAGGCACTCACAACTAGAACAGACAACTATGTACTGGGGAGCTTTGGGGAGAAGAAGAAAGAAAACGACAAAAAAAGATTGCAACAGTTGTTAGCTCAGATGCCTATCTAAAAAAAAAAAGATTCTCAACTTGATATTGGATTTTCTATGGGTCACGCACAAAATTAAAAGAGCTCTAGCAAACAGGGACAAAAACACTAAAGAGAGAAAGTTGATGCATTTGTTTCTGGCCACCCAGGCAACCTTTCAGCAAATGCCTTCTGGACTGGCTGTAGAGTAGTAGGTGCATTGTAAGGTGCTGAGGACACAGAGGGAAGCAAGGTACTCTCCACCCTGAAACATCTCATATTCAATGCGAACATGATGCCAGTGAGCACAAAGCACCCCTACCCCAGGCTTGGGAAGGGATAACACAAACCTGAGTCTTAAGGGAATATAAGAAAAGTTTTGCTTTTGAACATGGATGAGTGGGTCTGAAGTCCCTCATCTTCCCCTGAGAACATTAGGAAACACTGGCCAAAATATGAAATTCATGATAGAATGCACCAAATTGCTAATACGCCAGTAGAGAAACACGAGGCTGGGGCCGGACTGGTGGCGTGGTGGTTAAGTTTGCGTGCTCTGCTTCAGCAGCCTGGGGTTTGCAGGTTCAGATAGTGGGTGCAGACCTAGCACCGCTCATCAGGCCACACTGCGGCACATCCCATATAAAATAGAGGAAGATTGGCACAGATTTTAGCTCAGCAACAATCTTCCTCAAGCAAAAAGAGGAGGATTGGCAATAGATGTTAGTTCAGGGCTAATCTTCACACACACACACAAAAAACCATGAGGCCAAGATGGAGAAGGAAGCCCTAGATTAAGGTCAGCCTGGCATTTGGGGTCACTTTTCCCAGGATTTACCAACTAATTCCAGCGGAGACTACTGAGATGCAAAGAAGCTGAGGGGCATTTGCACACATCCACGGGCAGAGAAGTAAAACAACTGGAGTTCACAGTCACTATATGAAGGTCATCCCTAGAAAAACCTGCAGGCCCTAGCTGGGTCCCAGGAGATTACACACGAAGAACAAAGGTGGACAGAAAACACACTGGCCTTAGGAGGGATTAAGCCTTCAGTGAATGGTCTCAATTGCTAACTGGATGAATAGGATTCAGTACTGCTGGCGTCCCTGATCACCTGCCAGATGTAAATTCCCATCTTTTCTGCAGCGAGACACCATCATACGAGGGCTCAATTTTTCTCTAAATGTTTTCTACCCAATGTCTAGAATTTAATAAAAAATGATAGACATACAGCAGGTCATGACAATATGATGGGATTGAAACCTAGAGTACAATGTAAATGCACCCAGAGGGTTCCAGACAATGAAGTGATTAAAGCTGGTGCCAATACTCCGTCCAATCTGAAATTCATTACAAATAAGAATCTCTGATAACCAGTGAGAATGGAAAAGAAGAAGATGCAGATTACAAAAATCAAGGCAGAAAGGAGAAACTCATTTCTCTATAGAATGAATATGGCAAAAATATGGTGGCAAATATTCTTAAAAAATTATAATTATCTAGATTGTTCCCCACATTCACTAACACAACAGTATTTGTAACAATCAACACATGAATACTCTTCTGTGACCATCTTTCTTTGTCCGCAGATTTCATCAAAAATGCCTATGTTGTTCTTTAGCATTTTTAATTTGATTTCTCTGCCTCTTTAACAGATCCCAATGTCTCACAGTTGTCTCCTAGTTTCTTTCTCCTTTCTAAATTTTCCTTGTGTGTGTACACATGTTCCCAAGAACATGGCTGTGGTGGGGAGAGGAGAAAGGAGAGAATCTTGAGGGCAAGAAGCCATCTTTTACCTTCCCAGTGCAAACTCGTTTTTACTATACGGGATTTTCTTCCCCACAAGAACAAACCTTTCAGGGTACATTTATTAGGTATTGAGCCTCTCTGCTTGGAATCCTTGAATTCTGCACTCAGATCTCCTGCCTTTAAGACAGATTTGAGAAAAGATATTCAAGAAGTAATGACTATACAACAATGTAAACATACTTACTGCTAAAATGTACACTTAATGGTTTAGATGGTAAATTTTATGTGTATTTTACCTCAATTAAAAATAAGAAAATTAAAAAGGAAGTAATGATGTTTCATCCTCTGATTTATATAATCTATGGAAGTAACTTTTTGTTATCTGCTCCTTCTTGATCTTAAGCTGAGCATTTTCCTTCTGTACATGCTGTTCTTCAGACTTCAATTTTGCTTTCTGACATGAACTTCATTAAGGGGGATTCAAACCTAAAGCCAAACACTCTCACCAATGACTTAGTTCCCAAGAAGAAAAATCCCTAAGTTGGTAACATACAAATTGAATATTCTAAGACATGACATATTTGTTCTTCATCAAAGCTAAGGTATACAATGAAAATCCTGCAGAAAATATAGGTAATTTACTTCTGAAATTCCTGAGGTGTTCATTGAAATGTCACCTTTTAAGTGCTCTGTAGTTTTTTCTTTTCCACTATGTGCATGTAGAATAGAAACAAAACATGTACTGGATTTCAATAGAAACACTGGTCGATATGCTAAAAAGAAGAAATGCCAGCAAAACATACCCCACGTCAGCCCCTGTATCATTAAAAGCTGTTTGAGCCAAGGAGAAAAGTCAAACAGATAAAGAAATGAGGAACTAAGAGAATAGTTGAAGTCACAAGTATTTCATGGGCACTCCAACTTTCTGCAATGGGATACTTGACTGGGCAACAAGGCGAAAGCAAAGAAGGTCTAGAATCTTGAAGCCAAACAGGTCAGATGAACAGCTTGTCTTAGTGGAAGGTAAATATTGTCACTAGACTCACTTTGAAAATTCTCTGCTCTGCATTAAGTGGGATAGGCCTGTTCAACATGGCTAGAAATTTCTAGTACACTTTCTTACAATTTCTTAGTTCTATGTTTCTTACCCTTTTTTATTCTTTTTTGAGGATGATTAGCCTTGCGCTAACATCTGTGCCCATCCTTCTCTATTTTATATGTGGGATGCTGCCACAGCATGGCTCCATAAGCCGTGTGTAGGTCTGTGCCCAGGATCCGAACTGATGAACCCCAGGCTGCTGACACAGAGCATGGAAACTTAACCACTGCACCACCAGGCTGGCTCCAGTTCCACATTTCTTACAGGGAAGGGAGTGCTGAATGATACAAAAAATTAACCCAGGGCTGGCCCAGTTGCACAGCAGTTAAGTTCCCACATTCCACTTCTTGGCAGCCCGCGTTTTGCTGGTTTGCATCCTGGGTGCAGACATGGCACCGCTTGGCAAAAAGCCATGCTGTGGTAGGCATCCCACATATAAAGCAGAGGAAGATGGGCATGGATGTTAGCTCAGGGCAAGTCTTCCTCAGCAAAAAGAGGAGGATTGGCAGTAGTTAGCTCAGAGCTAATCTTCCTCAAAAAAAAAAAGATCAACCCAGGATTGTAAAAACAAAAAAATATTCATCTTAAATCCCAAATAAAAAAAGGCATTGTGGTGTTAGTACTTAAAACAGCAGTGGACAGCATGGAAGAATGCAGGGCTCAATTCACCCAGTGAACAAAAAGGCTCAAAGGTCAAATTATGGTCATAACTTAGTAGCAAAACTCTCACCAAGTCCCGATTCTTGATGTTCCGACCTCTCTCAGATTGCAACTTAGCCTGTATACTTTGAATGATGTTGTTAACAATTTCAGTAGTGCTTTCAAGTGTTTTTATGTTTTTCTTCAACAAAACATATAGAGATTAGTAATATTTACTCATTACTTTTACTTATGTTTTTAGAGTGTAATCTAGGAAAAAGAAGAGATTTTTACCTTAAATTTATGTGCTTCAGAGAGAACCTTGTTTTGCCTCTTGTTTTCTTGAGCACATTTCTTTGCTTCATTGATCTATACAAATATGTAATAATGGGTTCAGAATTCAAAAATATTAGTTATAGTGATGGTGAAACCTATCTCCCATGGGTGAGTCCTTACAGAAATTAAAAAAGCAGTACCTTCCATATAAGATGCTTGCTTTGAATTTAGACCGTTATACAACGTAATGAAATGGGATACTAGGATGAAAGAAGAGAGCAAAATAGGTGAACTAGAAGAAAGTGGAAGTACTTCAAGGTGAAGCCATGAAAATAAAAATTAAAGGATGATTATACCTTCTCTTCACAAATGGATATTTTTTCAACAAGTTGTGGGTTTTCCTTCACGTAATTCTTAATCTTCTCAGAAATGTGATGTAAATTAACTAAAAAGAGATTTTCAAAGTTTCTAAGATTATTACCAAAACCAATAAAATGGCATTACTCCAGAGTGACGTCAGCAACATGGCAGCATGAGCTCACTCAGGACTCTCTCCCCTCCAAATTACAACCCAAAAGAGTAACTGCTTTCCAACCAAAAAAAAAATCCTAATAACATAAATCGTCGGAGACCCACAGCAGCCAAACGACAGAGGGTGGAGAGGCCAGAGCCCCCCTTGGAGGAGCTGGAATGGGTTAAGAGAGAACTTCGCTCCCTCCCCTAGAGACTGGGATCACTGCTGTGGGTGCAGGAAGGGGCTGTGTGTCCGGGGGATCATGCAGGACTCCCACTGCCCATGCAGTGGAAACCCTCTAATGGGGGAAAGCTTTTGCGTGGGGGAACCCCAGCAAGCCAGGGCCCCGGGTGACCAGAAAGCAAGAGCTGACCCCAATCCAGGTCAGCGCACAAGAGAAAGTGCCCCTCCTCTTCCAACCCATGCTGGGCACCACCATCGTGACTGAAGGCAGAAGGCTCAGAACACGTGGCTCTCAACCCCCATTCAGTGGCGACAGGCTGTAAGTGCAACTGATAGCATCATGCACAAAAACCGCTCCTCTACCATCCAGCAATTTATAAAAGCTCCAGTCCAAAAGGAAAACAGTAAAAATACAGAAGTATGTGCTGAGGACTTGGAAATAGGTAAACTAAGTAAAGATGAGTTCCAAATAGCTATCATCAAAATACTCAGTGAGGTAAAGGGAAATATGGAGAAACAACTCAATGAGTTCTGGAGTTACTTCACAAAACAGATTGAAACTATAAAGAAGAATCAATCAGAAATACTAGAGATGAAAAATACAATGGATCAGATAAAACAGAATACGGATTCCCTGAATGCCCGTGTAGACACTATAGAGGAGAAAATTAGCATAATCGAAGATAGACAGGCTGAATGGCTCCAGACAGAGGAAGAAAGAGAACTAAGAATTAAAGAAACTGAGGAAAATCTCCGAGAAATAGCTGACTCAATGAGAAAATGCAACTTAAGAATATATCAGAATTCCTGAGGGGGTGGAAAAGGAAAATGGAACAGAAAGTGTGCTCAACGAAATAATAGAAGAGAACTTCCCAAATCTAGGGATTGAGAGAGGAATGTGTGTGGAGGAAGCTTTCAGATCTCCTAGATCTGTCAATGTAAAAAGACCTACTGCAAGGCATATAGTAGTAAAAATGGCAAAAATGAATGACAAAGAAAGAATACTCAGGGCAGCAAGGCAGAGGAAAATAATGTACAAAGGAACCCCTATCAGACTTTCAGCAGATTTCTCTACAGAAACCTTACAAGCTAGGAGAGATTGGAGTGACATATTCAAAATTTTAAAGGATAAAAATCTTCAGCCAAGAACACTCTATCCAGCAAAGATATCCTTCAGATATGAGGGAGAAATTAAATCTTTTCAGGCAAACAAAAGCTAAGTGATTTCAGTCACAGACCTCCACTACAAGAAATCCTCAAGAAGGCTCTCATACCTGAAATAAGAAAAAAAGGGAGAAAGGGGGTCACAAAACATAGAGTATGGAGACAGACAGAATCAGAATAGGATAGCAAATATTCAACTATAGCATTAGGATAAAGGGAAGTAAATCACCAAAGCAAAGACAATCTTATCACTCTAACTACAAACTCACAACACAAGTTGGAAAAAGAGATGAAAATAATAATTTAGGAGAGGAGGAGGAAAGGGACTGAAACAGTCTAGGCTAAGGAAGTAAGAGAACAGCAGAAAATGGACTATGTTATACATGAGATTCTGAATACAAACTTCAGAGTAGCCAATAAACTAAAAAACAGAACAGAGACACAAAACATAAATAAGGAAAAATCTAAGAAACCCAGCATAAGAAATTGCAGAAGTCAATGGGTAGGCTAAAACACACAGGATGAGAAACAAAGGAAACACAGGAAAACTGGAAAATGAGCAACAGAACGACAGCATTAAACCCTCATGCATCAATACTCACCCTCAATGTAAACGAATTGAACTCTCCAATAAAAAGACACAGAGTGGCAAAATGGATTAAAGAACAAGATCCAACAATTTGTTGCCTCCAGGAAACACACCTCAGCTCCAAGGACAAACACAGGCTCAGAGTGAAGGGGTTGAAGACAATACTCCAAGCTAATAGCAAACAAAAGAAAGGAGGTGTTGCAATACTTATATCAGACAAACAGACTTCAAGATAAGGCAGGTAAAAAGAGACATAGAGGGCCAATATATAATGTCCAAAGGGACACTTCATCAAGAAGAAATAATGCTTATAAATATCTATGCACCCAACACAGGAGCAGCAAAGTTCATAAAGCAACTATTAACAAACCTAAAAGAAGATATCAAAAATAACACAATAATAGTAGGGGACTTCAACACCCCACTCACGTCAATGGACAGATCATCCAGACAGAAAATCAACAAAGAAACAGTGGAGCTAAACGAAAAGCTAAAACAGTTGGACCTAATAGACATATATAGAACACTCCATCCAAAAACAGCAGAATACACGTTCTTCTCAAGTGTGCATGGAACATTCTCAAGGATAGACCATATGTTAGGAAACAACGCAAGCCTTTACAAATTTAAAAAAATTGAAATAATAACAAGCATCTTTTCTGATCATAATGCCATAAAGCTAGAAATTAATTACAAGAAAAAAGCTGAGAAAGGCACAAGGATGTGGAGACTAAACAATATGGTATTGAATAAGCAATGGATCATTGAAGAAATTAAAGAAGAAATCAAAAAATACCTGGAGACAAATGAAAATGGTAACATGCCATACCAACTCATATGGGATGCAGGAAAAGCTGTATTAAGAGGTAAAGTCATTGCAACACAGACGCATCTTAACAAACAAGAAAAATCCAAAATCAGCAATCTTAAACTACACCTAACTGAATTAGAGAAAGAAGAACAAACAAAGCCCAAAGTCAGCAGAAGGAGAGAAATAATACAAATCAGAGCAGAAATAAATGCTATTGAAACAAAAAAGGTGGTAGAAAGGATCAACGAAACAAAGAGCTGGTTTTTTGAGAAGATAAATAAAATTGACAAACCCCTAGCCAGACTTACAAAGACAAAAAGAGAGAAAGCTCAAATAAACAAAATCAGAAATGAAAGAGGAGAAATAACAACAGACTCTGCAGAAATACAACAGATTATAAGAGAATACTACGAAAAACTATATGCCAGCAAAATGGATAACCTAGAGGAAATGGATAAATTCTTGGACTCCTACAATCTCCCAAAGCTCACTCAAGAAGAAGCAGACAATTTGAACAGACAAATCACAAGGAAAGAGATTGAAACAGCCATCAAAAGCATCCCAAAGAATAAAACCCCAGGACCAGATGGCTTTCCTGGGGAATTCTACCAAACTTTCAGAGAAGATTTAATACCTATCCTTTTCAAGCTATTCCAAAAAATTAGGGAGGATGGAACACTTCCTAACACATTCTACGAGGCCAACGTCACGCTGATACCAAAACCTGACAAGGACAGCACGAAAAAGAACTACAGGCCAATATCGCTGATGAACATAGATGCAAGAATTCTCAACAAAATTTTGGCAACCCAAATACAGCAATTCATCAAAAGGATCATACATCATGATCAAGTGGGATTCATACCAGGGACACAGGGATGGTTCAACATGGGCAAATCAATCAACGTGATAAACCACATCAACAAACTGAGGAATAAAAACCACATGGTCATCTCAGTAGATGCAGAGAAAGCATTTGACAAGATCCAACAGCCATTTATGATAAAAACTCTGAACAAAATGGAGATAGAAGGGAACTACCTCAACATAATAAAGGCCATATATGACAAACCCACAGCCAACATCATATTCAATGGGCAAAAACTGAGCGCTATCCCCCTGAGAACAGGAACGAGACAAGGATGCCCTCTATCACCACTCTTATTCAACATAGTACTGGAGGTCCTGGCCAGAGCAATCAGGCAAGAAAAAGGAATAAAAGGAATCCAAATAGGGAGGGAAGAAGTGAAACTCTCACTGTTTGCAGATGACATGATCTTATATATAGAAAACCCCAAAGAATCCATTGGAAAACTTTTAGAAGTAATCAACAATTACAGCAAAGTTTCAGGGTATAAAATCAATTTACATAAATCAGTAGCATTTCCATACTCTAATAACGAACTAACAGAAAAAGAACTCAAGAACACAATACCATTCACAATCGCAACAAAAAGCATAAAATACCTCGGGGTGAATTTAACTAAGTGAAAGACCTATACAATGAAAATTACAAGGCTTTTCTGAAAGAAATGGATGATGACATAAAAAGATGGAAAGACATTCCATGCACATGGATTGGAAGAATAAACATAGTTAAAATGTCCATTCTACCTAAAGCAATCTACAGAGTCAACGCTATCCCAATCAGAATCCCAATGACATTCTTTACAGAAATTGAACAAAGAATCCTAAAATTCATATGGGGCAACAAAAGACCCGGAATTGCTAAAGCAATCCTGAGAAAAAAGAACACAGCTGGAGGCATCACAATCCCTGACTTCAAAACATACTACAAAGCTACAGTAATCAAAACAGCATGGTACTGGTACAAAAACAGGTGCACTGATCAATGGAACAGAATTGAAAGCCCAGAAATAAAACCACACATCTATGGACAGCTAATCTTCGACAAAGGAGCTGAGGGCCTACAATGGAGAAAAGAAAGTCTCTTCAACAAATGGTGCTGGGAAAACTGGAAAGCCACATGTAAAAGCATGAAAATTGACTATTCTTTTTCACCATTCATCAAAATAAACTCAAAATGGATCAAAGACCTAAAGCTTTGACCTGAAACCATAAGCCTTCGAAAAGAAAATGTAGGCAGTACACTCTTTGACATCAGTATTAAAAGGATCTTTTCGGACACCATGTCTTCTCAGACAAGGGAAACAATAGAAAGAATAAACAAATGGGACTTCATCAGACCAAAGAGCTTCTTCAAGGCAAGGGAAAACAGGATTGAAACAAAAAAACAACCCACTAACTGGGAAAAAATATTTGCAAGTAATACATCTGACAAAGGCTTAATATCCATATTATATAAAGAACTCACACAACTCAACAACAAAAAATTAAACAACCAGATCAAAAAATGGGCAGGAGACATGAACAGACATTTCTCCAAAGAAGATATACGGATGGCCAATAGGCACATGAAAAGATGTTCATCATCGCTGATCATCAGGGAAATGCAAATCAAAACTACACTAAGCTATCACCTTACACCCATTAGAACGACAAAAATAACTAAAACAAATAGTAACAAATGTTGGAGAGGTTGTGGAGAAAAAGGAACCCTCATACACTGCTGGTGGGAATGCAAACTGGTGCAGCCACTATGGAAAACAGTATGGAGAGTCCTCAAAAAATTAAAAATAGAACTACCATATGATCCAGCTATTCCACCACTGGGTATCTATCCACAGAGCTTCAAGTCAGCAATTCCAAAAGTCTTATGCACCTCAATGTTTATTGCAGCATCATTTACAATAGCCAAGACATGGAAGCAATCTAAGTGCCCATCAACAGATGATTGGATAAAGAAGATGTAGGGGGCTGGCCCTGTGGCCGAGTGGTTACGTTCGTGCACTCTGCTGCAGGCGGCCCAGTGTTTCACTGGTTCGAATCCTGGGTGTGGACATGGCACTTCTCATCAAGCCACGCTGAGGTGGCGTCCCACATGCCACAACTAGAAGGACCCACAACGAAGAATATACAACTATGTACCAGGGGGCTTTGGGGAGAAAAAGGAAAAAAATAAAATCTTTAAAAGAAAAAGAAGATGTGGTATGTATATACAATGGAATACTACTAAGCCATAAAAAAGAACAAAATCGTCCTGTTTGCAACAACATGGGTGGACCTTGAGGGAATTAGGTTAAGTGAAATAAGCCAGATAGAGAAGGACAATCTCTGTATGACTCCACTCATATGAGGAATTTAAACCTGTGGACAAAGAGAACAGATTAGTGGCTACCAGGGGAAAGGGGGGGGGGTGAGGGGTGAGCACAAAGGGTGAAGTGTTGCACCTACAACACAACTGACAGACAATAACATACAACTGAAATTTCACAAGATTGTAACCTGTCATTAACTCAATAAAAAATTTTTTAAAAAATGGAAATAATTGTTAACAACCTTACCACAAAGAAAGCTCCAGGCCCAAGCACTTTTACTGTAAATCTTATCAACCATTTACAGAAGAAATAATACCAAACTTACAAAAAGTCTTTCAGAAATTGATACCGAAACTTTTAATCTCATGTTCGTGTGCCCATTCACAGTAAGCCAATCCCTGAGACACAGGTGCTTGGAGATTTAGAAAGGTTTATTAGAACTAACCAAAACAAGAAGGTGGGAGGACAGGTTCTCTCAAATCCACTTTAACAAGAGAGGAGAGGAGGGGGTTTTACAGAGCTAAGGCGCTTGGCAGGAGAAGTTTCAGAGAAACAAAGGGGAAATTTGTGTTTCTTTCACTCCCAATAAGCCGCCAGGCAATCTGCCTTCTGCGCCCTCAGCAGCAGCTGGGGGCTGGTTGTCTGATGATCCCTGAAGGCATTCTTTTTCTCCTGTAAAACAAGCTCATAAATCCTTGTGACCCTTGAGTCACCCCTCAGGTTAAACAGGAAAACAGCGAATTGACAAGATTAACTTCTTTTCATAACAAGGTCAAAAGGTAAACTTATTGAATATTTACAATAACCCTCAGGTACCCGGCTTCAAAAGTAGAGGAGGAGGTAACACGGGATATTTTTTAAGTCCTTGCCAGTGTGACAAGTGAGAAACACTTCATTGTTGGTCTTATTTATTCTTTGATTACTACATAAGATTGAAATTTCCTTAGGTTTATTAGTCCTTTTCCCATTTTAAATCTGGATGTTTGTCTTTTTCTGATTGAATTTTAAGAGCTTGCTACAAAGTGAAGATATTATTCCTTCAGCTATCAAACATGTTACAAACAGAAGCTACTTTTTAAAACCCCGAACAACGGATTTCATATGACAGCTCTGTGTGCAAGAGGCAAGAACGTGAGGTGGTGCATGGATTATGAAATAAAAAGCCCTCCATGTGCAGCCCTCCACCTACCTGCTGTGGCCTAAAATACCGACTCACCATTAGAGAACTTTTGAGTTAAGGCATTATCTCAAAAGATCAAAAATGTGAGAGGAGTGTGCCACTAATCCAGTTAAAAGAATACTCATTCCTCTCTATCAAGAGATCACTTACTAGAGAACTGGAGCTGGGAGGCTGACAGCAGGGCTGGTGAACACTGGCCCCTCTGGAGCCTCAGGCCTGGGAGTGAAGGAGGGCTGGTTCCCCAGAGGTCACCACACTTTCCCCAGCTTGGCTGTGCACATCTGCAGTCTCAAGTCTCTAAGTTCCAGAATCCAACTGCTCATCAAAAGTCTCTATGAGGGGCTGGCCCCGTGGCCGAGTGGTTAAGTTCGCGTGCTCTGCTGCAGGCGGCCCAGTGTTTCGTTGGTTCGAATCCTGGGCGCGGACATGGCACTGCTCATCAAACCATGCTGAGGCAGCGTCCCACATGCCACAACTAGAAGGACCCACAACGAAGAATATACAACTATGTACTGGGGGGCTTTGGGGAGAAAAAGGAAAAAAATTAAAAAATCTTAAAAAAAAAAAGTCTCTATGAAACCTCCACCCTGCAAGCAAGCTGGAGTAAGGGCTGTCAGGTCCCCAGTGTTCTTAGCCTGCCACCCCTTAGACAGAGCCTCCACCTACACGTGGAACCTGGGTGGAGGAAGGAGCCCCTGTCTTCTCAGCCACACTCCCCAAAGCTGGGGGATGAGAAATGCGGGGGGCCTGGCCCTCCATATCCCTTGACTGGGAGCTGAGAGGCGAAGGAGCTCCATCTTCTTGGGAATACCTTCCCAGACGGGAGCTTCTGTGAACAAGCACGAGATGGGAACAGGGGAGGGCTGGATTGTGCCACAAGATCTAATAGATTTTCTTTAATAAGGTTTTCTTCATTTGCTTTATGCCCTTAGGACAATTTCCAGAGATCTTAATGGTTGGGACGTATATATAAGGTGCACTAGTTATGGTTGTTTCTCTGAAGAGTGGGTCCATACTGAGCCTCACATCACTGTTCCAGAAGTGGGAGTCATGACGGTTTTAAAGAGGAGTTTTAAGCATAATGAAAAGATCCTTCTGGCTGTTGGGTAGAGAATGGATCAAAGGGAGATCAGAATGTAAGCAGACAGTCAGAAGAAAAATGGATTTGTCCAAAACAGACATAATAGTGACTAACGTGGTGGTGTGGAGATGGTGAAATGATCAGGGACCATATCTACCTTTTGTTCATCATTGTAATCTCACACCTAGCACATTAGTAGATACTCAATAAGTATTTGTTGAATGAAAGAAAAAAACTCACTTCCTAGATTTTCAGTAGTGTCCCGAGGCACGAGGAGACATGAGAGGTCTGTTTTGGTGGAAAAGGGAAATAAGTGATAAAGAACCAGAGTGAAAAAAACATAAAACCCCACAGCAGAGAAGGAGGCCCTAGGCAGCCAGGTGAGCGGACAGAATGAAGCAAGACAAGCCCTCAAATTGAGAAATATTTCCTTACAGACCAGGGCCCACAGCACTTTTGGCTGAGGCACAATCCATAAAGGGAACTGGAAATGTAATAGGACAAAGGAAAATGTACTATTATAATTCCTCTCAGAGGGACTACAGTGCATGGCTGGAAGTAATTTGGGAGACTGTGTAAGAACCCCAGAAAAGACACACTTGACCAAAAGCAGGTAGTTGCTAATCACTCACCTAAGGAGAGTGGGTCAGATCAGCTACCGAGCTTTCCTTCTGGCAAAGCGGGGCGTACAAGTTTGCGGTTCCAGCTGAATTGCTTGGAACAGTAGAGAAGAGGCTGAGCGCTGGCACTGTGTCTTTCTTCTGCATCCTTCCCCCACTGAGCAAACAGCCCGCTTCCAAATCAACATTAACAAGTGTACAAAGAATATTGGTTGAGGGCAACCAGAGGGGCTACCTCTTCAAGCTTGCTCCCTCTTTCCTTCCATATAAAAGAAAGAGGAAAAAAAAAAGAAGGGTGGAAGTCAGGGGATGTATTTGCTTAAAAAAACAAACACAAAATCCCCTTCCCCTGTCTATAAAGTAAGGATGGTAGAGGTCTACCAAATTTCTCCTTGGCAGGAAAATGCGCATGTGAGCCAAACAGGAGCAAAAGGAAGGTGCCCAAAGAAAAGCCTACATATACTAATGTTGCCATAGGAGAAATATATTAATTCATTTAAGAAATATTGAGAAAGCTACTACTTGCCAGGCATTAGCCAAAGTGCTAAAGATGGGAGAGTGAACAGAACAGACAAAAATCCCTCCTTTTGTGGAGCTTACATTACAAGAGAGTGCGGGAGGGTAATCGCATGGCTCGAAAAGCCTTTAACTGTGCCAGTATCCACTCTCCCCACGTCTCGTGATCTGAGCAGCCAGCTGAATACATGAGAAAGGTGGCAAGCCAAAAACCTCCCTCTTGCCTCAACATTTAAGGTAAAGTCTGAAGCAATATGTGTGGTAATCTAACCTATACCATCTGGGGCCCTGAAATGCAGATCATTCATTTGGCTTAAACTCTTAAATACTGGTTTTTTATTTCCCTTCCTAGGAAACAACAGCCTTTTCTTCTGGCTGCACCTGGGCTCCTGCCCACTGGCCAAGAGAAAGAAGTGGAGTCAATGTTTTGATCACTACATCTGGCATCAAAGGTCCCCTTCATCCCCTTGGGAACTCCTGAAGCTATCACTCTCCCTTAGGTCAATTATTCACCCAGGCCAGAAGGCTCAGCGGGTAGAGCTTGAAGTCAAGGGTAACACCATCCTTCACTCTAACTGGTATATTAGCCCAGAAAATACTGCAATGCATGGTCAGCTATTGTCTTATGCAAGTGCTCTCAGTTCCAAGGGAACAAAGACAGTGACGTCCTACCCTATTTCTTTTATTCCAATAACTATGAGCTGCTGTGTGTCTGTACCTTGTGCATCTCCAGGATCCTGCACAGAGTCTGGTACAAAGTATGTTGATTGGTAAATATTTGAGAAAGAAATGTACCCTAAATAATCATAGGCTTCAACCAAATACGGAAACAAAATCAAAAGCAGGGAAGTCACTTCAATTTACTGTGTTGCCTCACGACTCCTCTGTGATACAGTGCACTACTGGCCAAAATGCCCCAGTCACTGCCCTATTACTGTACGATGAAGCCAAACCTGATTGGCCGTTCTTATGTTAGCAAAGCACAACAGCAAATGACGGGTGATTAACTGCTCATCAAATACCATTTCTCGCTAAAAGAAGCCGGGACTCCTTAGAGAGATGGCTGATTTTAGAACCTAGACAGGAAATGTACAAGATGAACCGGGGACATCTTCTTGTGCCAGAAAGAAAGCAAACTTTCAAAGACTGATGGGGTTTTGTCAAAGTGACACAGAAACCAGCCTGAAGGGGCTCCCATGAGTCACTCTGGGACAACTTGAGCTATAAAAAAAAAATGACTTCATTAGATTGAAACACTTCGTGTGTGTGTGTGCGCATGTGTATGTATATAAAATTATATATTTATGAGTTTATAACCATACTTTAAAAATTTATTAGTCAGAAAGTTCGTTAGCCACCATTGCAGGTTGCAAGAGCACCAACTCATTATGCTGAAAATCGATGATGACAAAGAGAAAGAACCAACCATTAAAATAAGACTTGGCCTTAAGCAACCGCTTAACCTCTCAGAGTTCCAATTTCCTCATTTATAAAATAATGGTACTAGTAATGTCTCCTTCATAGGATTTTTGTGAGGATTTCATATGGGATCCCAGGAAATTGGAAAGTCCTGTATGCATGTAAAGGATAGCTATTATTACTATGTGGATAGTTTCCAAGTGAAACAGGCCTCTGAGGATGTTTGGACTCCTAGCTTCTGGATTGCTGTGCTTATAAGACCCTGAGGAGTGATTCAACATTCTCAGCCCCTGATCCAAGCAGCTTAACTAAGGGGTTAAGTGTAGATTCTCTGTTCTGACATGATTTGCAATCTCCCCCCTGAAATCTATGTTGGGCTTAATTACTGTGTTCCTCACTCACCAGGTATGGAGTATGCTCCCTAAAGACCCAGCTAATGGTCCAAACTGCATGTCCATCTACTCCCCGGGGTCTCCTGCATAACAAGGTCCCTGGTGCTTATCATCACTGGAAGAAATCTTGGCCTTTCGAAAGAACCATTAGAGGGCTGGTGGCAAACTAATGGTGGTGACTTATCTTGCCTTCCTAGTTTCAGCAAAAGGGTCCCACGGGACACCTGTATAACCAAGTGAGAAAGCATAGAATACACACTGCCCCTTGTAGGAGGGAGAATTCCGCACTTACAATCCAAATGAAGCATCCAAAGACTTCACAGATGCTCAAAGAGACAAGCGGATCCCAAGGGACCATGGTTGGATGACCGCCCTAAATTTTGGATGAAAGCACTAAGAAGAGGGAATAGCTGAGAAGTGGAATTCAGGAGAAGTTTGCCAAGGAATAGGGATTTTTTTTTTACGACCCTCCTGAGAGAAGATTGAGTACTATCTCACATCCCCAGCTTCTGGTCTGGAGATTGGTGCATAACAAGCATCTAATGAGTGAGGCAGATATCTAGGATTATCTGCCCAGCAACCAACTTCTTGGAATAGCCTATCTCCTCAACTATATTACTATCATGACAGTTTCCATGTTCCTTCTTGACCCCATCCGCACCCTGGCTTCTGTTGACTGGTCTTGTGGTGGGCATTTAATCCAACACAACACTCTTTTCCAGAATTTTTCAAAGTATAAATAAAATAGTCAATCTCTTCAGTGGTAGGGGTCTTAAGATAAAAAACCTAGGGATTGACAAAGGCCCACATTTTCCACCATGCAGAGAAAGCCAATTTTCAGGGAAAGAATATGCAATCAACCCATACAGAGAAACAGAGCCAAGAAACGGAAAGAGAGACTCCTAATGATGTTAAAACCCCTGGTTTTCCTAGGGCCCAGCTGCACCCTCATCTTCCTAGGGTTTGCCTGATCCGTACATTCTTGATTTAGCAAGCTAGTAAGTCTTCTTTTCTCCCCACAAGTTGTATAGATTGGGATTCTGTCACTTACACCCAAAAAGTTCTTGACCAATATAGCATTGGTTCCTCCCAGTTTCATCTGGGCCAGAAACAGAGTTCAGCAGCCAATCGATCTATTTCACCTGTGGAACACCTCCCAACTGCTATGCGCCCCTGGAACCTTCCCTTCCTACACATCCGCTACAGCATCACCAGAGAAACCATCCTAAATAACTCTAATTTGAAAGACATTTCCTGGCTCTCACATGTCCTTCCTCACCACCACCAGGTATGATCATCTATGCCTTCCTTAAACCTGTTCACCTGTCACGTGCAACACTTCAGGGCACTAACTTCTTTACACATCTCTCCCCAACCAGGATGTAATGTCCTCTATGACAGGCGCCATGTCTTATTCATCTGTGACACCTCTGTTCCTAGTGCACAGCCTGAAATATTGTCGTGTCCAGTGATTATTTGCTCCCCTGGCCTGTCTCTGTGTAGAGTTGTTATTGTCCTTATCAGGTTCCTCGACTTTTTGGAGAGGATATCAATCCAACCCCTGCCTCGGCAGAGTGTCTGGACTTAGCTGCTGTTTTCCAGTTACTTCTCTTCTCCAAAACCTTAACAGAATTTGCTTTTATTGAATTGTATATTGCTGAAATGCTATTGCCTTGGGTACAAAAATTAATCAAAGAGAAACTCATTGCTGAGTTTGGTGTAGAAATGATATTGAAGATGATTTTCACAGTAAGATACAAGGGAAAACTTTACCACTGGTCTAAATACCAGGAAAAAGTGGGATTTTTCTAGGACACTAGTCAGTATTTGTTTTGGACACTGCATGTGCCTGATCATGTTCGCTTCTTCCATCTGGGTGGAAGAAAGCTCTAGCCAAATTTCTGGCACACTTCTAGCAAATGGATACGTCTTTGTGGCATGTGTTTTGTGTACTTACCTCACTCCGGCTTTTATCTTGTTTTTCTACCCTATTACTTATTTACCTTTATTTTTCCCAGCCCCCTTTTTTAAAAGGAAAATATTTTTTACCCCATTTCATTCCTCACAAACCACGACTATTTACTGACGGGCTGTATCCACCTGCTGCGCACTGCACAACTTCTCAACCCTTGAAATCAGGCTGGAAACAGTCCCCACTGTCTCCTCTTCACACCGATTTTCATATGGTGCATTTTAAAAAAAGAGATGTCACCCATTCTTTATTCTATTATCCTGAATATAACTTTAATAATAATTTTTATTTTAGGAAAGTTTTAATTTACAGACAAGTTTCAAGGACAGTACAGAGAATTCAATACCCCTCATCCAGTTTCCCCAGTTGTTAACGTCTGACATTACCACAGCATGTTTGTCACAATTAAGAAACCAACATAGATTTATAGGAACTAAACTCCACACTTCATTCAGTTCTCACTAGTTTTTCCCTAATGTCCTTTTCTTGTTGTTCCAAGATCCCGTGCAGGACACCGTATTACACTGAATCAATATGTGTCTCCTTACTTAGTTTCTTTGGGTCTGTGACAGTTTCTCAGACTTCCCTTGTTTTTGATGACCTTGACAGTTTTGAAGAGCGCTGGTTGAGTATTTTGTAGGATGTTCCTTATTTGGGGGTTTGTCTGATGTTTTTCCTGTGATTGGCCTGGGGTCACTGGTTCTTGGGAGGAAGATCACAGGGGTGAAGTGCCATTCTCGTGGCAGCATGTCAAGGGTGCAGGCTGTTAACTTGACTTACCGCTCACGACGTTAACCTTGATCACCTGGCTGAGGCAGTGTTCTCAAGCTCTCCCTGCTGTCGAGTTACTCCAGCCCCCCTTTCTGTGCTCTTCTCTTTAGAGCCATATCACTAAGTGCAGCCCACGCTCAAGGGGTAGGAAGTCAAGCTCCACTTCCTTCCAAGGGGATCCAGATAAATTATTTAGAATTTTTATGTCCCATTTATTTATTTATTGAATCATTTGTTTATATCAGTATGGCCTTATAGATATTTTTCATTTTCCTCAGCAACTTTTTAAAGACTGAGCAGGATGATATTTGGAGATATGGACTGACGTTGTTTTGAGTTCCAAAATGTGTCCTGTTTTGAAACCCTTACCAACATCAGTAACCTTGAAAACAAGGTTTTCAATTGAAGAGCCAGGCTTTTTATCAAACGTTGTGTATCTTTGTGGGGTGTGTGTGCATGTCCAGAAGCTTGGCTATGAATGGCTATCCAAAGACTCTGGATAACTCAGAGCATAAGGTATGGGAAGACAAAATGAATATGTAAAAGCACTTATTCTGCCACAAAGAAGATAAAAGTTAGCTAGAGAGTGAGTAGTGTGGCAGCCTAAGAAGGGACTCTAGGCCACATTTCCCAGGGCTGGACCCCTCCCCGCCAACACACACAAACAGTGGGCATTAAACCTGGGGAGCCATAGGACTGAGAAGGCCTGGGCCTCACCGCTGGGGTGAAGCCCACAGGACTGTATATCCCCATATAGAGATGCCTCCCCAGAGAATGCCAACATGCAGCCACCAGGGTCAAAAGGAAATGATGGTATGGAAGAGAAGACCTAAGACATCCCTGGCACCCCAACATAACACAGGAGAGCATCTAAAAGTGTCCCAAGAGGGGTGTGGAAGTGGCTGAGAGGAGGCTGGAAGATTGGGTCTGCCTTGCAGTCAGGGCGATAAAGAGGATCATGTGACTCTGACAGTTGTAGAGCAGAGCATTATGGGGACCCTTCACTGTAGATAAAGCAAGAGAGTGTAGGGATCAAAGATCAGCAAGGGTTGCCCATCTCAGCAGGAGCCACAATGGACGATGTCATGGAACTTTCTAGAAGGATGGAAATGTTCTCTATCTGGGCTGTCCAATATGGTTGGCAGCAGCCACACGAGGCTGCTGACCACTTGAAATGTGGCTAGTGTGACTGAGGAACTAAATTTTTAAATTATATTTAAGTTTAAGAAATTTAAATTTAAAATCTAATATTCAATTCAAATTGGAAAACTTTTATGTAAGTCTGGCACACATTAAGTATGTGAATCTAGTTTTTCAACAGCAAATTTGATGAACTCTTAATGGAGGTCAAACATTTTTGATAAAAATTTAGCATTCAATTTTGGATATGATGCTAATATAAAATACACCATAAATTTAAAAAACTTTTGAAGACATTAATGTGAAATAGCTCATTCATAATTTTTTTTATATTGACTCTATTGAGTCAATATTGAAATGATAATATTTTAGACAGATGGAGTCAGGTAAAATAGGTTGTTAAAATTCATTTCTGGGGGCCGGCCCAGTGGCGCAGTGGTTAAGTACGCATGTTCCGCTTCTCGGCGGCCTGGGATTCGCTGGTTCCGATCCTGGGTGCGAACATGGCACCACTTGGCACGCCATGCTGTGGTAGGCGTCCCACGTGTAACGTAGAGGAAGATGGGCATGGATGTTAGCTCAGGGCCAGTCTTCCTCAGCAAAAAGAGGAGGATTGGCAGTAGTTAGCTCAGGGCTAATTTTCCTTAAAAACAAAATTCATTTCACCTGTTTCTTTTAGTTTTTAAAACGTGGCTGCTAAAAAATTTTAAATTACCTGTGTGGCTCACTTTCTGGTTCTGCAGGACAGCAATGCTATGGAGCAATGGGAGCTATAGAAGGTTATAGAGAGAGGAAAGGCCCAACCCTAGAAAGGGCAGATGAAGCAGGTCTGTAAGAGAAGCAAGAAGCAAACCTCAGAAGGCCCATATGTGTGGGTGGAGGGGCGGGGGGAGCGTCTACATACAAGTCTACAGAGAACTATCATTTGTTGGCTCTGTACTATTTTCCAGGTGCTGTGCCAGGTGCTGCCTTCCTCTTATAAGGACCCTTTTGATTACATCAGGCCCACCCAGATAAACTAAGATAATCTCCCCATCTCAAGATCCTTAATCTCATCTGCAAAGTCCCTTTTGCCATATAAGGTCACATACTCACAGGTTCTGGAGGTTAGGAGGTGGATATCTTTGGGGGCCCTTTATTCAGCCTACCACACTGGGCTTATCCTTGGACTTCATTTATTAAAGGGTCAAGGAGCCCTCTTCAAGTCTGAGCCCATAAGAGATACTCTCTTCTGGATATCATGTGGGGTACCAATGAATTCTTAAGGTGAAAAGTGCCACTGTCTGATCACTGTCACCAACAAGCAACGTTTAGGCACAGACTTTATGAAAGCCAATTCCTGTTGCCAGCAACGGACGTTCACAAGGGTATAGGCAGGCAAAGCCTATGTTCAAACCAGCGAGTGACACTGTCTCAAAATGACTTCCAAGTGAAATAACGTCAGGACAGACACCTAGCAGTGACTGGCACATAGTCAGTGCTCAATAAAAGTCAGGAGTTTGGAGGATTTCTCAGAATCTATTGTAATCAGTGAGTTGAGTTCAGGCAGGTTTGCCAAGCGAGATCCAGTTATGCCACAATAATCAAGCATGCCGCTGTCCTGGGCTACTTGAAACTCATGTCGAGAGGCTCTGATCACAGGCCACTTGAGCGCTATGGCTCTGGATAGCATCAGCTCCACGGACAAGAATCATCCACTAATGTGCTGGGCCTTAGCCACCGTTCGGCACGGAACCACGAGAGGAGGTTGCTCCTGCATTTCCTCTCGCCCTTCTCAGCTCTGTCATATAAGGTGCTGTCCCTTTAACCACAGGTTGTCCACAGAAACAAGAACTCTCCTCCCAGGGGATTATGATCCTCCCAACTGTGCACCAGAGACTCAGGGCTACGATGACATAGATGCCACCAAAAGAAAAGAAGAGAGGAACCAATTTTCCAGCCGACACAGAGCTGAATCTTTGTGAAGGAGCTGAAGGCCTTTCTGGATCAATAATACCATTTTCTGGTAAGGAAAAAATACCATTTTCTGGTAAAATGGGAGTAATTCTAGTAAATGAGGAGCCGTGAAAGTGTATTTAAACCTGTAGAACAGCAGTAAGAGGAGAGTCACACTGTCTTGCCATAATTGGATATTTGCAGACCCACTGTGGATAGGAAAACAGACTTTTCCCTTTGACGGGAAGATGAACTGTTCTCCTACTTTGTGGAGGTTGGTAGAAATATAGCAAAAATCTGTGATAGTATTTCCTTGCATTGACTTGGGAGACAACAAATGTGGGCTGGATATTTGTGATGCTTGCTAGGAGAGTGGCCTTGGTAAACTACTCACCTCTCAGTGCCTCAGTCACGTTATATAAAATAAAATCCCTGCCTCCTAGGGCTATCGAGAGAATTAAACGAGATATTGCATGGAAATGCTTAACACAGTGCTGAATGCACACCAGTTGTGCAAACATCTTTCCGCTGTTGAAATTTCCCTTAACACTCGGGAAATCACTAAGACTTTAGAAATCACCTAGTTTGACTCTCACTTTTACATATACCTTCTGGAGACATTTTGTCAAACATGTTTACTGTATACAAATTTCTACAAAGGTAATGTCTTGACCTAAAACAGTCAGTGATCCTCAGATTTGACCACGGAATCATGAACTTCTCACAGATTCCCAAGTCAGGAAATGACTCTCTTCAAATGCAAAATGGTGGCTCTTCAGAGTTTCCAGTTCTCCTTAAAGGCCTATCCATACAAATCTATTCAGAAAATCAAAAGCAGACCAAAGAGATAGAAAGAAGGAATGTTACTGACAAAAAAATGTTAAAGTTTAATTGAAAAATCCTACTCTATAATAGCTTGATTTGTATTTTATTACTAAGGATTGTGTTTGCATATGCAAGACCTGTTTCACTCTATGCACATAGCATGGGAAATGCTAACATGTATATTCAGATCAGATCTGTTTATGATATTTAGTTTTAGATTAGTTGATATGTGAATTTGATGACTTATTAAGGTATGGAAAACTTGTCTATGGAGATATGGGAAATAAGAACAATTCATGAAAAATCATCATTTTTCAATTTGGAGAAGATGGAGAGGAGATTTGCATTAAAAACTACACCATAGGGGCCGGCCCGGTAGCGCAGTGGTTAAGTGCTCACGTTCCGCTTCGGTGGCCCGGGGTTCGCCAGTTCAGATCCCAGGTGTAGACATGGCACTGCGTGGCAAGCCATGCTGTGGTAGGCATCCCACATACAAAGTGGGGGAAGATGGGCATGGATGTTAGCTCAGGGCCAGTCTTCCTCAGCAAAAAGAGGAGGATTGGCAGCAGATGTTAGCTCAGGGCTAATCTTCCTCAAAAGCAAACAAACAAACAAACAAAAATTACACCCTATTCTCCTTAGGAGGCAAGAATGTTCCAGGTGTCCCATGTCTTGAGAGTCTTTCCAACTCATCATTAAACTGCGACCAAGAAAGTTCAAAGTGATGGAAATGAAGGCTAGAATGCTTCAGACTGATGGGGGCTCAGGTCAGCCCTGAGAGCCTGAAGCACAGTGACAGGGCATTAAAAGAGGCAGAAATAAGATAAGCCACCAAGATGTTGGTGGCTCCAATCCAATAGCTTTTCTAGGGTTTTTTTTGTATGTCAAATAGCTAAAGCCTTCTGCCAGAAACAGTTTGGAGGTTTGATTTTTAATGCACAGCATTTATGGAGCCCTGGCCACATACCAGCCACTGTGCTAAGGTGCTCACTTAAATCCCAAACTAGCCAATGAAGAAGGTATTATCATTACTTCTCATCACACAGATGAAATAAGACTTGGAGATGTTACGCAACTCGGCAAACGTCATCCAGAGAAGCAAGTGTGGGTGCAAGTGTGCCTCTGGTATGTGTGTGTGTGTATTTAGGAGAGGGATGGTGTCTCACTTTCAGCAGAGTGCTAAATCATGACATGGCCCCAACACTTCCTCTTTTCTTTGCTCTTGATACCTCCACCACACTTACAGAAAATTGCCCAGGTAAGGCTTGATCCCTATTCTTTCTACCTTGACATAACAGAGAGTTTAATACCAATGATATTGGCAGAAATAGCTATTCCTGGGCTACAGTAAACTGCATTTGCAGCAAATGGGCCTCTCACTTCTCCAGACGTCACTCTGAGCAGCAAAGAAAGCCTGGCAACAACAATGAGGGGATGGTACACCCTGCACCCTTTGTTCGATTGTTTATGTTATCACCATGCTGGAGGCTCAGGCACCCTTTGCACCTGCAGATTTTTCCACTCCACACAAGGCAACTAAGTAGGACTGAAGGGCAAAAGGGTGAGGGTGTTCACCATCAACAAGAAACCTTTATTGGAGAAGGCAGCACAAAGGAGACTGAATAGCAGAGAGGTTGCATAGGCAGGCCATATGGGTTCAAGCCTTGCCTCTGACGCCATGAGAGGGATACACTTGTGCAACTTACTTAGGTCTACATGGGTCTCAGTTTCCCCATCTGAAAATGGAGATAATAACAGCACCAGCTTCACAAGCTTGTCATGAATGCTGAACGATATTAGGAGTGCATAGTGCCTGGTCTGCAGCAAGCACTTAACAAACATTGGCTTCTATTACTGAAGATAGCTCTAAGAGGCGTGCTAAGTGCTAAGCACGCAACACATAGCCTCTATCCACACCATATAGGTAGGTTAGGGAGATGGGGCACACATTAACAAATATAATTAATAATATAAGGTAGAAAATTGTCACATGAGTAGTACAGATACATACTACGGAAATACAAAGGAAGAAATAACAATGTTAGGAAAAAACCCTGCTGGATTACAGATGGCCGGCCAGAAAGGGAAGGGGACTTTACCAATGTCACAAAGCTAGTTTGGAGAAGAGTTGGGAGTAGAGTCTAGATCTCCTGATTCACACTGTAAAACCCTTTCAGGAAACTATGCCACAACAGCACTAACGAAAATAATCTTAACAAGAGCATTAGTTAACACTTTGAAGATACTTTTTATGTGCCAGGCATTTTCACATAATATCTTATTAAACCCTCATAGTAGCCCTAGCAGAGAGGTATTACATTTTCCCCCATTTTACAGATGAGAAAGTCAAGGTACAGGAAGCATAAGCAATTTGCCCAAAGTCCGACAGCCAGAAAGTGGCCCAGCCAGGACTTAAATGAAGGTTTCTAAACAGTTATAATGGAGGACTATAATGAAAGAGAGGAAGGCAGGGGAGCCAGAAGCAAGGGGAATGACAGACTGAATCTTGGTGGTAGAAATGGACATTCATGAAAAGTGAATGAACTGCTTTTACTGGAAGAGGAAATTCAGGTAGAGGAGTTAGAAAATACGGTTAGAACAGAGTATGGGGCAGAGAGAAGGGGGCTTGAATGTCAATCGAGGCAGCAAATTTTCTGTTTGCTTGGTTGGGGAGAAGGTAGGGACAGAAGACAGGAGCTTGACAATTCTATAGTTGTGTGTTTTCTTTTTAAGACTGATCTGGTCACAGACAGAATGAAGGAGAGTCCAGTGGCAGGGAGACCGGTCAGCGGCCAAATGTCGCAGCTCCAAAAAAGGATGGGGTGTTTTTCAGGTGTTCCCCAACTTTCTGAGGTCACACGGCCACAAGTCCACTTCCCAATCTCACTTTAGAGCATCAGGAGAGACTAACACTCTCCACCCATCTCTCCCCACAGGCTGCAGTATTCCCACATCTGTATCAGTCAACAAAGCCCTTTGAGAATCATGAAGATTCTTTTCTGCTACCAGACGTTCAGATTCATCTGGCTCCCCAAGCCATCTGGCCGGCACTTTCACAAAGATCACCAGCTTTGGGCACCTCTGACTCTTGCTGACTTTGAAGCCATAAATCGCTGTGAGAGGTCATTGCCTAAGAACTTTAACTTTGCTGGGGATGTGCTGGACCAGTGGTCCCAGAAAGAGCAGGTATAAGATGACGGGCTTCCATTAGATGCTTGGTGTCTCAGCCTTCCATTCCCTTATTCTTCCATTCCACCTGTCACTTTTAATTCAGTTCTTTCATCCTTCTTGGTTTCCTTTGCTTGTTTTCCGCCTGTCCTCCTTTCTCCCCAGGGAAGATCTTTGATCCTCAACTACACGTGGCTGTCTTTCTCTGGAGCCTCCCAGGTTCCCCTCATCATGGCTACTCACAAAGTTAGGCCTCTTTTCCTTCATTTTCTCCAAGTCCCTCACAGAAGCTCCTTGCTTTCCATTCATTTGTTCAGGCTAGTCACAGGTTTATCCAAAGATCAGTAATTTGAGCTTCGGTTTTATGAATAGTCATCACTGGAGTAATTAGGAGAGAATCAGAAGTTGAGAATACAGCAACAAGCCTTGAGAAGTTTGTGGTGCAGCCTCAGGTCAAGGTCCCTGCTTACTGATCCCACCCCATGGCAGGCACTGAGCTAAACACTTTGCCCATCAGTGCTTACCAAAAGGCACTGCGAGGACCTGTGCTTCAGCAGATGCAGATACTGGGTATACGCGGTATTAAAATACATTGCATCAATCCTTTCTATTAGAGAGAGGGGAAAGTCTTCCTTTAAATCTGTTATGTCTTTAACAGCTCTCTTTCACTTGCTAAACTCTCTTCTGAATAGAGAGAGCAGTTAGAAATTGAAAATCTCTGGATAAAATTTCAGGGCATATTTTGTTTTCAATATATTCATTTTTCAGTAACCTATTTTTAGCAAATGGTACTAATTTTCCAATTATGGTCGTAATTAAATGCATTTTCCTTAAGTAAATGTATACAAGTACATGTATACGATGTAAAGAAAAACACAAAGAACAATGGCACAGGTGTAGACAGATCTGGCAAAAAAAAAAGTGGTACTCAAATGACTCAAGGTTGAGAAATACTGACCTATATATTTCATGAAATCCCCATCACCACTGTGGGGGGTTGCAGATAAGGAACTTAACCTCATAGAACACAAGCTACTTATCCGAGGTCAGCAGTTGCAAAGGGACAGGAACTAGCCCCGGATCTTAGGGAGCTTATACCCTATAGGGTAGGGCCACATCTGGAACACAGTACAGTATAATGGAGTCACCTGGAACACGAGCACAGAGCTGCAGGAACCGGGAGAAGTCAGAGAGGAGCAGAGGAGGAGGCTAAGAAGGGCTTCACAGAGGAAGTAAAATGGAAATTGGGCTTTGAAGTACTTTCCAGCCAGGGAAGGTAAAAGGAGAATTCCAGATAGGGAAAGGCAGGGAGAGTCGTTTTTTTCCAGGTAATACATAACACAAAGAGGTTTTGCAGTATAGATGACCTGCCTTGTAGAATCATGTATGAGAATGCTCTTCCAGAAATCAATCAAGTTGATGCCCCTCCCCTAAAGGCCCTCCACCCTATTCCCAGTTACCTACGAAAGCCCATCCCTCAAACTTTTGGGTAAAAAAAGATGTTAAGGCCCTAATCAACCTTAGTACCCCGACTAGGGTTATTTGGATGGAACAGAATCCAGCTTAAGCAAGAAAGACATTCATCGGAGGGATATGGAAGAGCTCACAAAATTGGGTTGGAAGCTGGAGTCAGTCTCAGAAGGCGAGGAACCTGCACAGCTCCCCGGGGATGCATAAGTACCAAGAGCAGACAGACAGGTTGCTCCAACCATTTTCTATCCTTTGGTTCTTTTCAGACAACTCAAAATCAGGGAGAGAAGGTCTGCTTGACCCAACTTGGGTGACATGCCCACCCACTGGTCAGGGAAGGACGAGCACCCTGATGGGTTGTCTCCCCAAGGCTCAATAGGAGAGGAGTAGTCCCCCCGAAGACAAACTGGGGTGCTGTTACCAGAACCCACTGGCATAGGTGCTGAGGGGAAGTGACAGCAGACGTCCCATCTACTTGGTGACCAGTCATATAAGCCTTCTCTCTTTCCCGTGTGCCCTGGCCAGACAGGAGAGAGACCAGCCAACCCAGCCCTGTGGTGGGTGAATGGCAAAGGGGACGAGGTGAAATGGAGCTTCAGAGAACTGGGCTCCTTGTCCCGAAAGGCTGCCAACGTGCTCACCAAGCCTTGTGGCCTAAAGAGAGGAGAACGAGTGGCTGTGATTCTGCCCCGAATCCCAGAGTGGTGGCTCCTAAACGTGGCTTGTATGCGAACAGGTCAGTGTCAACATTTAACATTTCTAAATCACACAGAAACAGAGAGACTGAAAGCTGAGGTTTTTCTGAATTGTTAGTTCTGACTGAAGCTCTGCTTACAAAGGACAGAAAAAGAAGAGTTGAAATTAAGAGCAATCATGATGTAATAATAATAACAACTACCATAAGAGGTAGGTATTATTGTGATGCCTATTTTGCAAGAGAGAAAACTGAGGCTCAGAGAGGTTAAGAAGCTCGCCCAAAGTCACACAGCTAGAAAGCTACGGAATTGGGATTTAAACACAAAGCTCTATGAGAGCAAACGTGGGTATTGACGCCTCTTTGCAGTGCTGGTTATGATGTGTTCATCCAGATGATCCAGAATTTACTCCTCTGAATATATCTGGATTCTCCTTGAGATGAATATGCAAAAGGAAGAAAAACATTTTACAACACAAGGACTTGAGAGAATATGACTGTGGATCCTAATAGGAAAACCTCTGCCTCTTGCCAGACAGAAAGGTTAATGTATTCAACGACATATTTTCTCCCAAAGTGGTAATTTATAATGTACCCCAAATAAAAATTCTAGAGGATTCTTTTCCCTCCTAGGACAGGGGTCGGCAAAAACCATGGCCTAGGGATGGCCATCTATTTTTGTAAACAGAGTTTTAATGTTTTAACGGAATACAGCCATGCTCCTTTGTTTACATATTGTCTATGGCTTTTTGTTCTAAAACAGCAGAATTGCTAATTGAGACAGAGATGGTACGGCCCACAAAGCCCAAAATATTTACTATCTGGCCCTTTACCAGAAAAGTTTGCCAAACCCTGCTCTATAACATGATATAAATGTTCACAAATCAATTAAAAATAAGATTATCAAAGGATATATTACTGTGGAGAATACAAAGATGTTTGTTCCAATATCGTTAATAATAGAAAAAATTGGAAACAACTATATAGAAATGATTAAGTAAATTATAATTTATCTGAGACTAAAGTATAGTTGAGGTATGTTCATTGCTAATTGAAAGTATGATGCCTTGCTTTGATGGGATGTTATTAAAAGGATAATTATAAGGATTTTATAATGGTGTTGAAAAATGCTCTTACTGCCAATGTGAAATAAACACAGCAATATATAAAATTTTTTTGCATTCACTATTAAAAGGAACTTGCAAATGTGAAACCAATTATAGGGTGGAAGGAGATTAAAGGTGGTTTGCATGTCATAAAAAATGTATTTAATATTACTTAACATAATTTACGCAATTTGTGACATGCCAAGATTAAAACAAACCCGCAAGTTGAATGGTCAAAAATATCCAGTTAATTAAATGTTAAGCAAGCAACTGAGGATTGTTTCCTAACTCAGAACTTTTAAATCTTCTGAGCGAATACTGAAATGCTTGTACAACACCACATGGTGGAAAATTTTGCTTTTGCTGTAAAGCGTATGCAGTCTAAGATCCGCTGGAAGAGAAGGTCCGCCTTAACCTCCGGACTGGATATCTATCCATTGAACATATTCATGTCACAGATCCACCAAGAGTACTGATCCCAAGCAATGGGCTCACTTTGCTCACCATGATCTGAGCCTGTTAATCACAACGAGTTAGGGATCGAGAAAGGAAGTTTTAATTCAATTAGCCAGCATAATCGGGAAGATGGCAGACTAATGTCTCCAAAACCATCTTCAAGGATTACAGAATCTTGAGGCAGTTATGTAGGGAAAACGGGCGGTGAGGAGGGGGTCCAGGGATGTTGGTCTCCAGGCATCACATTGTTCCACTCTTCTGTCAGCTGTGATGGATGCCTTGTAAGTGTTTCTCCCGCCTGTGGTCAGCCTGTTCCTGGAGAGAAACTCGGAGAACAAAGTTTCAGTTTATCAAGCTACCAGGGAGTACATGTGTAAGTGGAGGCCATAAATCAGGAGAGCATGTGAAGATTTTAGAGTACTTGCAGAGCTGTGAGTAGTCACACAGAGGAGGGGCTGGCGTAAGAAGATGGCCTCACTTGTGCTCACTTACAGTACTAACAATTTCTGAGCCTATAAGATCACACGGTTTGCAAAATAAACAATCTTATATTTTTATACTAGTGAACGAGCTGAGGTCCTCTGAGGTGTCTTCTTAATTAATTTCCTTATCATCACATATTTATTCATTTTTCTCAAGAGGGGATGACACGTAAGAACTTTTAAAGTATATTCAATACATAAAATCTCCTTCCAGGAATTCAACTCCATAGCTTACGATTATTTTCCTCATTTTACAGATAAGGAAAGGAAGGCACAGAGAGATCAAGTAACAGGCTCAAGGTCACAAAGCTAATAAGTTGCAAAGACAGGATTGGACCCAGGGACTGGCAGACTCTGAAGCCAGTACTCTAAGTGTCTCCCAGTGATCAGGGTCCTGCGGGAAATCTCTGGGGATCAAGGCAGGGTAGCTGAAGGTTGGATTCCACAGCTCCTCCTCACTCAGGCACAAAGCTCAAGTTTCCAGAGTCCATCACCTTACCTAATAGACAACAGTTCTCTTCAGCTCAGGGCCCTCTCTCCTTCCCAGGACTTGTCTTCATGCCAGGAACAACCCAGCTGACAGCAAAAGACATCCTCTATCGGCTACGAGCATCCAAGGCCAAGTGCATTGTGGCCAGTGAGGAGGTGGTCCCAGCAGTGGAGTCCATTGTGTCAGAGTGCCCTGATTTGAAGACCAAACTCCTGGTGTCTCCACGCAGCCAGAATGGGTGGCTCAGCTTCCAGGAGTTATTTCAGTGAGTATTTGCCCTCACTTCAACTCTGGTACCAGCAATAACACCAATCACAGCTACATCTCAGAGTCTCCTTGCCTCCAAGGACTCTGCAATACTGTGGGTTGATCCCGGCTCCTTCCCAGAAAAGAAACTCCTAATAAAAGACTTTGAAGGACAGAAAGAAGGGATGTAGCTCTGCCTCCACTTCCCTGTTTCCTGCTATGGCCTGTGATGAGTATCCTGCATGGCTTGGCCCTTGCCTAACTCCTGGACCACATCTCCCACCACTTTTTCTGCCTTGACTCCCTCTGGCCACCCTTTTATTCCTCCAACATGCCCCACCTCCGGGCCTTTGCACCTACTGTTTCTTCTGCCTGGAAGAAATGCTCTTCCTCAGTCCTTTTTACAGTTGTCTCCTTCCTGTCAGATTTCAGCTGGCATGTTTTCTCCTCAGTGAGGCTGTCCCTGACCACCCCATCTAAAGAAGAGTTCCAAGCTAATCCAACACATCTGTTGTTTTCCTCATGGCACTCATTGCTATCTGAATACCATGTCTATTCTTTTGTTCCCTTATTTACTGTCTGTTTTTCTCCTCTATGCTAGGGGTTGGCAAATTAGGGCCCATGGGCTGATTCTGGCTTAGCACCTGTTTTTTAAATAAAGTTTTATTGGAACACAGCCACATCCATTTGTTTACATATTGTCTATGGCTGCTTTCATCGTACAAGAGCACAGCTGACTAGTTGCAACAGAGACCTGATGGTCCACAAAGTCTAAGATATTTACTCTCCGGCCCTTTACAGAAAAAGTGCACCAACCGCTGCCCTAAACTATAAGCGCTAAGATGGTGAAGGCACTGTCTGTCTGTCTGGTTGATCACTCTGTCCCCAGTTCCTACCATGTAGTTGGGGCTGAAGAAAAATTTACTGAATGAATGAACAAAACAGATCACTTAACCTCAGTTTTCTCACATGAAAAATGGGAATAATTATACTGTACATACCTCAAGGGTTGTTTTGAGAATAAAATAAGTTATATGTGAGAAAGTGCTTCCTAAACTGTAAAAAAGGCAGTAAAATGTTAATTAATGGTATTATCCTTCAAAGAGCTGTTAAATAGCTTATGTTTGGGGAAAAAAAAAAAAATCCTTCCAGAGAAGCTTACAGAAAGAAGACAAGTAAACCCTGTTGAATAATAGGGCAGTTTCCTCTGTTGGAATGGAATTTTATCCTACTAACTGATATAAACCAAATCCTATTGGTCGATCTCAAAATTCTCTCCCAAGCGCCATGCCAGAGAATCCTGTTTGTGTCTTTCATTGACTGTGGAACTTTGGATAAGTTGTTACATTTCTGAAACTATCTTATCCATAAAACAGGGGTAAGGATAGCATCTGCCTCATGGGGTTGTAAAAGACTCAAATGTGATGAAGGACGTGAAGTGTCTAGCACAATGCCTGGCACACAGTAGTCGCTCCATAAATATTATAGTAATTATTGTTGCTATTATTATTTTCAAGTTAATAAAGTCACTCCTCAGTTCTGTGATTCCCTAAGGTAATGTATCCTGATTATTTGAATATGTACCTATATCAGAAAAATATTTTTAACACACTCCCCAATACATGTATATTTATTTATTTATAAATTATATGTGTACTTTTGTGCACTACATAAATATCAAATATTAACATTTTAAAGGACAAATAAAAGAATACATACAATTTGAAGTCCTCCTATTTTCCTCCATCCCCATTGTCTTGCATAACTCTGGGCAGCAAGTACCCCAACTTTGGAGACTCCTGTCCTCAACAACTGCAACATTCTTCTGACTCCCCAAGAAAGCATAAAGGTGCCACAAAATTCCCCCCAAAAAATGCCTTGGAACTCATGTGAATTTCAAATTGAAATTTGCACATTTTGGGGATAGTTTCCAAGACAAAGGAAATCCTTATTCCAACAAACAACTCTGGAGTGTCATAACTCTAAAAATGCCTTGGATTGTTTCTCTAAAAACTAAGGAAAAAAGAGCTGCCATGGCCAACACTTGGCCAGTCTTTCAGAAAACCACACGCAGCAATAATGAGGGCTAATTTCACATTGTTAGCGTCAACCTTTTATTCAAGGAGTTCATTTTAAGGCCTCTCACTCTCCTTCTGCCTCCCAAGGATAAAAGTCCATGAACGCTTTCCGAAATATTTTAATAGGATGGAGAAAAGGTCAAAATTATGGGCCAGACTGATGTTTCCCTTTTCCTATCCTGGCAAAAAGGACCCTTCCCGGTGGGTCTAGAACCCTGGATTCTGGTCTTAAGGGGACTGAAACAGTGTTCCAGGCAGAGGAACAGCAGGAGGAAAGCTATGGAGGCAAAAAACATTCTACGATGTGCAGAGAATGGACACAAGCAGTTTAGGGTGCCTAGAGAACAAAATGTGAAGTCAGAGTAGATGTCAGAAGAGCAAGCAGAGGCCATCTTATGGCCTCTTATATAAAGATCTCATACACCATGCTAAATCTTTAACGTGACCCTGTAAACAAGGGAAGCCATTGATGAGTTGTAAGAAGTGAAGTGTCAAGGTCAGTTGTGGGTTTTAAATATATTTCTCTGGCAGCTGTATCGAGGATGAATTTGAGAAGAACCAAATTGGAATCCAAGAGACTGTCCTGGAGCCTAGTCTAGGGGAGAGATGAGGTGGGTCTAAATCTGAGCTCTGGTGAATGGGATGGAGGGAAGGAGGCAAACTAAAGAACCAGCAGGACTTGGAGATTGATTGGACGTGGAGGATGAAGGAAGAAGTCAAGGCTGATCTGCTTCTTAACCTGGGTGACTCAGTCAGTGGGGTACTATCAGCTGGAGAAAGAGTTTAAAGTTGGACATATTGAGATTGAGGGGTCTGTGAACATCCAAATGTCTAGCAGGTGGTAGATATATGAGCCTCAGACTCAAGGAGGTAAAGATACAAATCTGGAAGTCATCAGCACATAGTCAGTTCTAAAAAATCCAGAGAGACATAACTCAGGTATCCAAAGAAAGAGAGACAAGTCAGATAATGGAATCAGTGCTTAAAACTCTCTTTGGCATTCACAGATCATAATGTCTCTTCTTTTAGTAAAAGAAAAAAAATGAAAAGTCTTATATCAAAAGGTTTCCATACTAGATTGAGAAGCATTAAAAACAAGAGTTTTCTTTCTTTCAGGGTATTAGATACGGTGAAGAAAGCCCCCTTTCTCCAGCCCAACACCTACCAATTTCACCCTATATATATATAATCATGCACCACATAGTGATAATTTCAGTCAACAACGGACTGCATATATAATGGCGGTCTTAGTAGACTAATATCATATAGTCTACGTGTGTGGTAAGCTATGCCATCTAGGTTTGTGTAAGTGCACTGAATGATGTCAGCACAATGAAATTGCCTAACGATGCATTTCTCAGAACATATCCCCATCATTAAGTGGCGCATGACTGTACTGAAGAAAATCAATATAAATGAATCTTTTTCTATTTTGAGGGGGAGGAGGCAAGTTACCAAGAAAACCACATTAATAATTCATGAAACCATTTTTGATGATATGCTGTAAGTTTATGTGATTAATCTTCACTGTTTTACAGTTTCAATTCATCATCAGGATGAATTAAAATGGCATCCTCAACCTTGTTTCCTTCAACCTGGGAAATTAAAAATACGATACGAGTCCCAAAAATTCTTAGGTATTGTATCAGTTATCCGATACTGGGTAACAAATCATCCCAAAACTCAGTGGTATAAAACAAAAATCATTTTATTTGCTTATGATTCTGTGAGTTAGAAGTTCTCACAGGCCTCAGCAGAGGCAACTGTCTCTACTCCACATCAGCTTGACTGGGGCTGGAGGATCCAAGTGGGTTCACTCATAAGTCTGAGGCTTTTGTGTTGTCTGTTAACTGAAGCACCTCACTTCTCCCACACACGGCCTCTCTCTCCCCCAGGACAGTATCAACATTCTTAATGGTGGCTGGGTTCCCCCCAGTGAAAGTGAAAACTATGAAGCCTCTTGAAGCCTAGTCTGAGAAATTGCAGAACTTCTGCCACACTCTATCAGTTAAAGCAAGTCATAAGACCACCCCAGGTTCAAGGAGAGAGGACATAGGCTCCACCCCTCAATGAGCAAGTGGAATGCTTATACAGGGATAGAAGGAATTGTTGGAGCTGTCTATGCAGACAATCTCACAGATATTGTTGTCAGGTAGAAAGCTCATGGCTTTAGTAATGGGAGACCCAAGTAAAGGTGGCTTAAACAATACAATTTTATTACATCACAAATAAGCATAGAGGTAGAGTGGAACGAGAGTTGGTTAATTCAGTGGTTTGATGAAGTGAGCATGGACCCAGATTCATTCATCTTTCCATGATGCCACCCTCAGTGTCTGTCAGTCCCCTTGTGATCCCACCATGGCTAAGGTAGTTCCAGACATCATGCACTTTCATACCAATATCCAAAGGCCAGAAAAGAAGAAGCGGGGTGGGGAAAGGCAGCATCCCTTCCTCATGACTCTTTTAGAACAAAGAAACATTTCCCATAAAGCCTTTAAATCTCATTGACCATAACTGCATCACGTGACCATCCCTAAAGCAGTCCCTGGTAAGTTAATCAACACTCACTCCCTGGAGCTACAGGGAACAGTCTCCTCTCAAGCACATGGCTGCCTGACAGCTGAACAAAATCAGAGTTTTATCAGTGCAAGAAGAATGGGATGCTATTCGGTGAGCAACTAACTGTGTCTGGCAGTGATACTGAAGATATTGAATAAAAAAAATTAAAAAGTTTGATTCAAATGCCAAAAGATCGTCCTTTAAATCACAAAAACTCCTGAAATAATAATAATTTATAAAAATTCAATACTGATTTTAAAAAATTCATAGGGTAAAAAAAGCACTTAGAAAAAGTTTAAATAAATAAAATACATCCTTTTGTTATTGATATTGAAAGTTATCTTCCCTTTCTATTTGGCCTATAGGGAGGTGGAGCTTAAAAAGAGAGAGAAAAGGAGCTATTAAATCTTAGCACTGATGTGCAAAGTCCCTCTAAGATTTCTTCAGAAATTCCTCTCAGCGAGGCTCTGGATTAGGCTCTGTTCTATTAACTATCCTCTGGTATCAAGAGGACATAAGGAACAGAATGAAAGAACTATCAGAATTAAACTAGTCTGCCATCTTCAGCCACCATCTTGGGGTCCATATTTTACAGATCCGCGTCTGCAGAACACAGCTGTGTGGAGACAGGAAGTCAAGAACCAATGGCCATCTACTTCACCAGCGGGACCACAGGCTCTCCCAAGATGGCCCAGCACTCTCAGAGCAGCCTTGGAATTGGCTACACCCTCTGTGGAAGGTAGGGAGGAAACTCTGTTTTTGCTAAACTCTCCCCTGAGCTGCCAGCACGTGTACCCAACTGTCTAGCGGACGCCTCTGCTAAGATGGCTCTTAGATATCTCCAGCGTAACGTCTACAAAACAGCACTCTCGACGCCCCTGCCCAAACTTAGCTCAGTAAATGGGCACCATCTCACCAACTGATCAAGCAAGAACTTAGGAGTCAACAATGATTCAGTCCTCACAACAGCATGTCTGGCTCCTTCTCCTCATTGCCAGGTAAATGTCCCCACCCAGAGAGGCCCTCCTAGATATCCTAAAACAATCCCATTACTCTGTTTTATTTTCCTCATAGCACTTATCACTATTTGAAATTATGACACTGATTTATATAATTACTCATTTTATTGTGTGCTCATTCACTATCTAGCTCCCTAAAATAAGAGCAGAGATCTGGTCTACCTTGCTCACCTTGCTTGGTAGAACAGTGCCTAGCATATAATATTTGTTCAATAAATATTTGTTGCATTAATGGCCAAACTCAGAAAATCATGCCAAACCCAGCTTCCCACTCCCCTCTCAGACTACCTAGGATTCTGAAAAAATCCTCTAACAAAAGCCGGGGGTAAAATCGCTCACCCTGCCTTGGGGCTTCTTTTGACCCTCCTCTGCAACCACTGAGGTTCTGGCCAGTTCTCAAAGACACCAGTTTGTTTGCTCTCCTGATTTTTTGTGTGTGTCTTGTTGCTTCTCCGCATCATTTAGGTATTGGCTAGACCTGAAGTCCTCAGATATCATTTGGAACATGTCCGACACTGGCTGGGTCAAGGCTGCCATTGGCAGTGTGTTTTCTTCCTGGCTTCAGGGAGCCTGTGTCTTTGTGCATCGGATGGCCCAGTTTGACACTGACACCTTCCTAGATGTAAGTCATGACTTCTAGCTACATCTCTCCCTTGTCTCTCCCAAAGCCACAGAAAAATGATTCCTCAGCAGACAGGGCTTCTTGGGCTTATGGAAAACATTCCTTTTTAAGAAGCAAAGTCTCCAGGGACTCGGTTTTTGAATGTATTTAACCGAGTGGAGAGGGAATATCCACCACACTCTCAGGTATAAAATTCACTCTTCTGCTTCAAATTGTTCAGGATGTGCTAGTGTTGCTAAACCTCTGGCCGCTTAAGAGTCTGGTTCTAAGTAACAGATCAGAAATCTCAAGTCCAAACAAATCTTTGGTTTCTGATTCAGTGAAACAAAGACAATGCTGATAAATCCGAAGCCCTGTGCAGGGGAGACTGAAGCTGGGCTCACCTTTCTCGCAGAGCAGCTCCTTCCATTATCCCCTCACCCCATGCTTCTCACTCTGTTAATTCTCAGAACCCAAGATTCTGGAAACCAGGCATGCCTCTCCTTCTCAGCCAGAGACAGTTAGATTGAGGTCTCAGATGACACCGATTTCTTTAGCCTTTAGAAAAATGTGATTCAGGCCAATTATTTTTCAACCATGAAAAATCAATTAAGTTGAATGAAATACATATTATTAAATAAGCACCACACCTGTGTGTGAACAAAAGCTATACTCACCCTGCAATTTTGCTAACTGGTCTGATGAGATGGCTTGAGGGTCTTAACAGAAATGTAGGGTAACATAAGAACTTGGATCTCTACATCAGGTTTACAAAATGCCCTAAAGTAGATAAGTTAACTGTGCAGTTTCAAAATCTACATTTCATAAAATAAGAATATTGTTTCTTATAAAATATTAAATATTTTATAATATTTAAATGAGAATATTTAAAACATTCTTATTTTAATATTCTTATTTAATATTATATTAAATAAGATATATGAATAATAAATATTGACATTATCAATTATTAATAATTAAGATATTAACATATCTTGATATAATATTAAATAATATTCTTATTTTACAACGATAATATGTATATTTTAATGTGTCATAGATTGACACTATTCTTAGTTACATGCACTACACTTGCTAAGAACAGTTGGAATTGAGGGAGCAAGTACACACAGTAGAAATGCTCACTTACAATCAAAAGTTATTCTTGATCTCTGACAATGCAGACAGACTAGATATACATCTTGAACACATTTTCCCAAATGCCTAAATTTAATATAAACTGTCAACTCATTACATGACACAGTGAACCTCTCTAGAAAGAGGATCTCTAAAATATTAGTATTTCTCCAGATTTAAGATGTCTAGGTTATTATTTGAGCTTTAGCACTGGAGGGATAATGAGCCCAGCAAATCTTAAACAATTAAGAAAAGTCCTGAAAAATGCCTTACTTATGCATTTAACCAATCCATTCTAAAGCACCAATGTCTTTTATAGAAACAGTGTTGGCTCAAATGCAACAATTTATTTTTTGTTGAATTTGATTATGTATGTCTATTACTGTTACATATAAACATTCTTTCCAATAATTGGAAATTTCCAAAAGACATACACCTATTAGTGACAACTAATAAATATTTGCTTTCTTATTCCTAATAGTGACCATGAGATGGGCACAGGTTAATGAAAGAAAGTGAGAGGTTAGACATCAGTTCCGGTTGTGGGCTTTAATTAACCACTTCTGACATCTGTGTCTTTCTCCATCGTCCAGACGCTTACCACTTATCCCATCACCACCCTGTGCAGCGCGCCCACTGTGTACCGGATGCTTGTGCAGAAAGACCTTAAGAGGTACTGGGGCAGAAATCTCCATTTGAACCACAAACAAAAGCTACAATCCAGCATCACAGATCTCCCCTTTTCAGAACAGGAAAGCCCAGGCTTTCTCAGTCTTGACACTATTGACATTTTGGATGGAATAATTCTGTGTCGTTGGGGGCTATCCCATACATTGTAGGATGTTGAACAGCATTCTAGCTGGCCTCTACCTACTAGATGCCAGCAGCACCTCCCACTCCACCAGTCATGACAATCAAAAATGTCTTCAGGTATTGCCTGCCTAAAGTCTCCTAGGGAACAAAATCGTCCCCCAGTTTCAGAATAACAAGGAGCAATTAGGGGCACCCGAACATTTTCCTGGAGACAATCAGAGCCCCACAGTCCCAGAACTCCCACCCCCTCCCCCCAAAAGACACAACTACATTTATACTGCCTTAAAGGGATGCTAATAAAGTCTTAGGACTTGAAGATTATATTCAATTTAGGCAAATCACCTGACTATCCAGTGGAGTTGCACTGTCTATTCATCTAACTAATATGAATTCAACACATGAGGAGAGAAAGAGAGACTCAATTAAGTGGTGCAGCCTCGCCCATCCTGTTCCCCGAGGTGGGGACGTCCAGGAGGGAGAGTGCTGAGACGGAATAAAGCAGATAGGAACATTCTCTTATCCTAGTCAGTGTCAGCTCCTTTGTGGCCCTCAAAGTAATTCAAGGGCTATTCGGAGGTCTCTGAACAGGCACCATTCCTGTCCTAGCACACCCTCCTGCTCAGTTGGGACGTCACTGTATCACAGTCGGGCTGTTTCAGACTTCTTCACCCGAGTCCTGGGGGCAGCTGAGTAGTAAGGCCAGCAGTTAAAAGCTCAAGCTCCAAGTCAAACAGGCAGGGCTCTGCTACTGACTAACTTGTGACCTCAGACAGTGAAGATGACCTTGCCAAGCCTTCCTTCACTCCACCCAAAAGAAAGGATTAAGAGCCACCTCATTGGGTGGTGGTGAGAATTCAATGTCAGCAGCAGGCTTAGTGAGAGACCAGGAAGCATCCAACTCGGCCCTTTATTATTTGAGGCCTTGGGCAAGTTCTTTAACTTCTCTCAGACTCAATTTCCCATCTGTAAAACAGGGGCTGTGAGGATTATGAGAGTGCTCCTAAAGCGCTTACAACAACAGACGGAAATGCTTGATTAACATTAGCTGTTATGCCACCTGGCATAACCATTATTAGCATTTTCTCCTACTTTTTTCCCTTTAATAGCCTGCTAAAATGTAAGCTCTGTCAGGAATCCTTGTTTTAATCACTAACACGCCCCACTTGCCTAGAACAATGTCTGGAAATGTATTATGTGCTTGGCAAATATTCGTTGAATGAACTTTCCTGAGACTTGCCTCTCCTAGTTCCTTTGCTTGTTGCTTGAATGTCCTAATTACCTTGTAATAGAAGCCACTCAGATTTCTCTCCCAAAAGACCCCACACAACTCTGACTCTCCAGATATAAATTCAAGAACTTGCAGCACTGCTTGACGGGAGGGGAGCCGCTCAACCCAGAGGTGCTGGAACAGTGGAAGGCGCAAACTGGGCTGGAGCTGTACGAAGGCTACGGACAGACCGAAGTGGTATGTTTAATGGGCAAAGTTTAAGTTTAGTATATTGGGAGACTTTCAACCCCAGGACTGTCAACTGAGCCCCTGAAGTGCCCTCATCCTGCTCTAAATTTTTATGGAGTTTCCCAGAACACCTTGCGCAACCTCTAAATTGCTGAATTACATTTTGCCAAAGGGGAATTGTGATTATTCCTTACAGTCTTCCTGTCTCCTCCTGACGCAGGAGAGTCTCAGAGGTATTAGGGGTTGGAGAAGGTCAGAATTGAGCAGCTCAACTTTCCATTGCACTGGGAAGGACCCCGGAGAGCCCCAAGGTGCACTTAATGGTACGCTTAGTCTAAAGGACTGGTTTTCAAAGTGTGGTCCTCAAACCAGCAGGATCAGCAGCATGTGGGAATTTGGTAGGAATATAAATTCTCACACACGCTGCCACCACCCAGACCTACTGAATCAGAAACTCTGGGATGGGGCCAGCAATTTGTGTTTTAACAGTGCTCCAGGTGATTCTGTTACACACTCAAGTTTGAGAACCACTGGTCTAAAATTATATATTTCACAAGATGAGCTTGAGTACTGGGAAAATGAGTCAAAACTGAGTCTCAAGTTTCATTGTCATGATAAAAATAGCTACAGATGGGGCCAGCCCCGTGGCATACTGGTTAAGTTCAGCACACTCCCCTTTGGCAGCCCAGGTCCACAGGTTCAGACCTGGCACAGACCTACACCACTCATCAGCCATGCTGTGGCGGCAACCCACATATAAAGTGGAGGAAGACTGGCACAGATGTTAGCTCAGGGCTAATCTTCCTCAAAAAAACAAAAAAGCTACAAAAATGAATTTTTACATGCTTATATAGAACATGTTCTCTCAATAGGGAATAATTTGTGCCAACCTGAAAGGACAAGAAATTAAACCGGGCTCCATGGGGAAAGGAGTACTACCCTATGATGTCCAGGTGGGTGACATCTGACTTGTTCAGTAAAGAAGAGAGAATGTTTTACAGTTTCTGCTATTCATTATACAACTATTCATAACCCATTTTCATTTTGTGAAAAGAAAATTTTAAGAACCTAAATTGTTTCTTTTATTCTAGATTATAGATGAAAACGGCAACATCCTACCACCTGGCAAAGAAGGGGAAATCGCCCTCAGACTAAAGTCTACACGGCCCTTCTGTTTCTTCTCTGAATATGTGGTACAAAAATGCAGAATGTGCTATTTAGACTTTAATAGAAAAGGTGGTACAGGGAGTCATACAGACTTGGATCCAAATTTCATATCCACCATGTTTTGCTATGTAACTTTGGGCAAGTTACAAAACCCAAGTCTATTTTATCAACTGTAAAATGGGTAGAATATCATCTATCTCCTAAGAGTTTTGTAAAGATGAAATTCTACGTGTAAGAAGCCAGTTGCAGTGGTTGTCCTCAGAAAGGACAACCGGGCAGGCTGTGGAGTTGGGAGCGGGGCATATGGAGCACTAGAGGTGGAAGAGAGGTTTACTCTTTATTATACTCTTGGACCTCTGGTATTCTGTATTAGGAACTACCTTTTTAAAGAATTAATTTCTTTTAGAAATACAACGTGTAATGTACTAGTCACTTCCTGGGATCCATACCGCTTTTTCTATTCTGACCAAATGAATCCCCAAAGTTATCTCTGATTCCTAGGACAATCCAGAGAAAACTGCCGCCACAATAAGAGGGAATTTTTATGTCACTGGAGACAGAGGAGTGATGGACAGTGATGGGTATTTCTGGTTTGTTGGCAGAGCCGATGATGTCATCATATCCTCTGGGTTTGTACATTTTCCACTTTAAGAAAGTAACACTTTGCCAGGGGAGATCTCCCACTTGGGGAGTGTGGTGACCAAAAGCTTCTTCTCCTCTTCTAGGTACCGTATTGGGCCGTTTGAAGTGGAGAGTGCACTGATTGAACACCCAGCAGTTGTTGAATCAGCTGTTGTCAGTAGTCCAGATCCAATCAGAGGAGAGGTAGAGTGAATGTCACTAAAGTAGCAATTTCATATTGTCAACTTCTATCCATTTGACCACTCTAAGGAGTGAATCAAGATTAGTCATGTAATTCTCATTATGAGGCAGACGTGGCAAAATGTACCTGGGCAATCAACTTTACAAATAAGTTGTGTCCCAAAGGGGATATATTAGGATTCTTTTGGTGGTGAGTGATAGAAACTCAACTCAAACTGATTTAAGGAAAAAAAAAGGAATTTATTGGCTCACACCTAAGAGAGGTCTTCAGATATAGCTACATCCAAGGGTTGCTGTGAAGTTAGCAAAACAGTCTCTCGCCATTTCTCGGCTCTGCTGTTCTTTATGTTGGCTCCATTCAGGCAGGTTCTTCCTCCTTGATACCAGCCAACTCCACATGTACACAGGGAAGGAGACAGCTCCCTTTCCAACAGTTTCAAGTGACTCCCAGAAGTGCAGTTGCCAGACAAACTAAACGTGGTCTGGGGAATGGTATATGCTGACCAGCCAGACCTCAATCACAGGCTCATAATTGGAGGTAGGAGTGAGTGGCAACCCCACCGCAGAGAAGGTGGGATAATGCTCCATCAGAAAATCAGGGTACTGTTACCCAAAAGGGGGGAACAGATACTGCATAGGCAAAAGCAGTGGATATTATTGTATGTACGATTCTCATGGAACTCAGAAGACATTTTCTCACAGAAACAATACAAACAGGAGACTGTGGCCAGGTTCCCAAACAAGTCCCATACGCCTAATTAGGACCCAGTGACAGGGAACTCAGGGAATGACAGCAGTAGCCTTACTTGTCGGAAGAAGTCAGAGTACGGAAGGGAGAAGTTTCCTTTCCTCATGGAAGTTTCCTATAGACTCAGAAAGCGGTGAAATTTCAGAAGCAGTTTGCCTATCAGCATCCTCCCACATCTTTCTGTAACCCCAGTTCACATACCAGTGACCCTCTGCAGTGACACTATGGATCCCATACTCACACCTCCTGTACCACCTCCTGTACCACCTCCACACTCAATGAATTCCATTCTCCAAAACATTTTTCTCCTGCCACCATATTCTCATTCTCTCATATAACTGATTTCAGCTAAACATCAGAAGTAAACACCAGTTAGAATGTATGAATAATTAATAATGTAAACTATACTTATTAACCTCAGTAATTATCTAATTGGTGGGTTTTAAACAGCATTACCAACAGAAGCAAAAAATGTCAGGCAAGAAAAACACGATAGAGGTAGAGCGACCCTTCCTGAGAGTCCATCTCCCAGCATGCAAACCCTTCCTCCATCAGGCCTCCCAAACCCCTACCAAAACACATCTTCTCTAGAAGCACCATTTGTCCCCTTCCACATACTTCTAACAGTACAGGGCTATGGGAGTAAGTAGTCATCTGTAAATCAAGGACTGCCTGTAGAATAAACAGGTTTAGTCTGGTGGAAATGTTAAATACAGGTGTGACATGTAAATCTCAACCTTCCGCTTCATTGAACCACTGCACTCCTCACACTCACAAACCATTCATCTGGAATTAGATCCCAAAATCTCACTTTACAGTGGTATCCAAGCTTTGTTCACAGGTGATCTCCGGCATTTGCCTTCACCACTCATGCTGCTATTAACAAATAAAAAATACCTGGGTTTAGCATTCATTCCGAAGTCTTGATATGTCTGAAAAACAACCTGTCAACATAAATTGACTCTTCTCCTGCAGGTAGTGAAAGCTTTTGTTGTCTTATCTGCACCCTTTAAATCGTCCAACCCAGAGAAATTAACTCTTGAACTTCAGGATCATGTGAAAAAATCAACTGCACCTTACAAATATCCAAGAAAGGCAAGTATTTTGCCCAAAAGTTAAAGTGTGTGTTACCAGACAAGGGTCTAAGCTATTAAGTATATACATTTTATTAGCTTTTGACTATAGCAACTCATTACATAAGTAGAAGACACCTATTTCAACTTGTTTAGTCTTAAGAATTTTGCTTTAAAATATTTTATATAAGGACACAACAAATGCTTGATAAACTCCAAGTTTTGATCAACTCTGCAATACTGAGTAAGCAACTATTAAGGATCCTTATTGGACTAATCAGTCCCATTCCATAGGAGGAAAAATGTGGTGGCCAATCGTTTTTAGAGACAGCACCTGATTCGCCTATCATAGTATTCTTGGGCCATAATACGCTTATAAATCCAAAGCACATGCCTTTAAGTATCAAGTGAGCAAATTTAAGGCTCAGGAAGAAGATATTATCCAAAGAAACTGTGGAATCTTTCCTGAAAGCATCTTCTTCAAAGAGATTTAAGAATAATTCTACATAAAGACTCAAGAGATGGCACTGCAACTTCTAGTGCTTTCCTGTTACAGCGCCTGATGCTCTCCATGAGAATTCCATTTCAATTGGCATGCATCACTGCAGCCAAAAAGCAATGAATTTCAACCTAAGAACTAGTTACATTTTCTCCATTAAATTCACTAAATCAATGACAAGCTGATTGTCAGAAAAGTTGGTTTGACGACATTTTAAAATACAGTAGTCCTATCTTGAGGGAGGGGAACAAAGAGAATTTTACTATCTAGTCAGGGCATAGGGGAAAATTGTATATACTCTAAATTACCTCTCAAAGTCTCCCCTAGAACCTCCAGCACCCAGCTCTTAAAAACTCGAGAGCCAAGAATTAACTTGCTGTTTCTCTTTGCGTTTAGCTGTGGCCTTTATTTCCCTGGGGCAGTAGAGGCCTAGGTCCTGTTTGAACTGGGGAAAAGCAAGGGGGTAAAGAGATTATTGTATTCTTCTGGAAAACCATATAGGTGAACTTGCACGAAAATCTCATGTGACAGAGCTCCACTGTCATCTTCACTGTAGAAACAGAACAGTTTCTGCTGACCAAGAAAGTCAGTAAGCTCAGGCTAAGAAAAGCCCCAGACTCTGAAACTCAACATGAGTTTCAGGAAAGCTCTCTCCCATTGTATTGACGGCTGGAGAAGTCAAAATGGAATCAAGTGTCTCATAATGTTTTTCTGTTATTTAGGTGGAATTTGTTCAAGAACTCCCAAAGACAATCACTGGGAAAATCAAACGCAACGTTTTAAGAGACCATGAATGGGGTCGAACACAGCCTGATTTCTTATCAGTTAAAGGGCTGCTTCTTTTAGTCCTGGCTTCCAGATAATTCAGTGACTACTCTCTTAAAGTGCTTAAGATTTTTCCTGTTGAAAAACTCAACTAAGTTTTTCTTTTGTACTTAGCCAAAAAACAAAAATCTAAAAATATCTGGGAACTGCTATGGTGACCAAACTAACAAAAGCAATGATTATAATGACTGTAGTGTGTAAAATTACAAAGGTCAAATGATTACTTATAAAAGCACACTGGACAATGAATTCATCTTGTGTCTGATTAATTCCAAATAAAGATTAGAACTATCCTAAGAGAAGTGTTCAAGACAGAATTTCTTCTGCTTAACATCTTTATATATTACTAATTCTTTAAGGTGGATTAAAATATTAATGTTAAGATGAAAAATATAAACAACTCAAAAGACAATTAGTGAATTTAATTAACTTCTGTATTACTATACCTCATTTTGAAGCAATTTACTATCTCTTAAGCTTGGATTAGTTAAGAATATTTAATTATTCAAGAGCAATTACATTTTCTCTATTTTTACTTTTTAGGACAATGTACATTTTTATTGACATAATTTGACACATAAATATCTTTTACATCTACTTATTATAAAGCAAGAGATTTACTAAAAGGCAGAGATAAAAAGTACAGAACACCAATCTTTAGAGAACAAATTTATTTTGATTTTTCTGAAAATATCAGGAAGTATGAAAAACAAGCTGAATATCTGGCCACACCAAAAGCAAAATACAAGTTAAAATAACCTTGAGAAATCGCGTTTACCCTCAGAGAAACATGTCTTAAAATACCAACTTTCCCTCCTCCCTCCGGAGAGCACAACGAGTCTACTAAACCACTACACGGAAGCCGCACTTTTGTAACTGACAATTTCTTAAAATAAAAATTAAAAGAACAAAAAAAGCCCTCGATTCCCACCCTGGAATCTCCTCATTTATAACACGGTCAACTGTCAGTGAAAATAAACACTTGGTAAATCTGAAAACAAACCTTTCAATCAAGCAAGCATTCCAACAGAACACAGTCCTGCTGAGAGCTGGGGAAGAACAGCTTTTGTCACACTCAGATCTTACCAAACATTAATAAATATAAAGGGGATTAAAAACAAATGAGTAAGTCAAAATCTTTCTGCAGAGTAGCTGCTGTCATAAAGTAAAAGGAGCCCAGTTTCACAGAGCTCTATGCTCTGTAAGCAGATGGCCAATTTTATTCCCTAAGTCTCGCACTATCAAAATAAAAGTATCTTCGTCTTGGAGCAAGTCTGAAGGCACCAAAATCCGATCCTTCATATGACACTTACAACGCTCTTATCACCCTTTCAAGATGACTTCAACCTATTAAGAGTTAACTTTTTCCCTTAAAGATTGGCACCTGAGCTGACAACTGTTGCCAATCTTTTTTTTTCTTCTGCTTTTTCTCCCCAAATCCTTCCAGTACATAGTTGCATATTTTAATTGTGGGTCCTTCTAGCTGTGGCATGTGGGATGCTGCCTCAGCATGGCCTGATGAGCGGTGCCATGTCCGCACCCAGAATCCGAACCAGTGAAACCCTGGGCTACCGAAGCAGAGCACAGGGCCGGCCCCAAGAGTTAACTTTCTAAATATCTAAAGATAGATAAAAAAGTTCCAGCCTTAACTGCATTAGCAAGGCCGTTTACTCTCTTTGCCCTTCCCAAATCCTTCTAGTCTGGTTTGCCAAGCCAGACCAATAGCTAGGATAAAAATATAGGCCCATGTTCACTAGCCATTATATAAATATAGTCACTGATGCAGGAAGACTTAACATTTATAATACCTTTGAACTTCTTAAAATTTAAGAATAAACCCATCCCCAAAAGCTAACTTCACAGCCCCTGAAGATTCTCAATCTGGACATCTTATTTTGCAGCCCTCTTGGGTGTCTGTCTCTTCTAGCTTTTTTCAGTAGTTTTACCCTGAAGGAACCCATGAAAAACGTTCAAATTAAGGGAACCCTCATGGCATGTGACTGTGAGCACTAAGTTGAAGGATACTCTATTTTTTCTTTTTGGTGAGGAATATTTGCCCTGAGCTAAGATCTGCTGCCAATCTTCCTCATTTTTGGTTGAGGAGATAGCTTTGAGCTAACATCTCTGCCAATCTCCCTCTATTTTTTTCTATGTGGGTTGCCGCCACAGCATGGCTTGACAAGCGGTACAGGTCCACACCTGGGATCCGAACCCACAAACCCATGCAGCTGAAGCAGAGTGCATAGAACTTTAACCACTTGGCCACCAAGGCCAGCCTCCTGAAGGATATTCTTGTTTCAGAGAAATCCAGAACTGTCAGACTAGGACTCAGAGTTCCTTCTCTTCTCTCAAAGACAAAATCTCATGCTGAGAAGATTTAGAGAAAGGGTTCTTACACAGTCACACACCAGTGTTGGGAAAAGGAGGGGAAATGCTATTTAATTTGGTTTTGCAGCTCTTCAAGTTTTACTAAGGCTTGAGGCTTGTTGCTATCATTCTTCATCTCAAGCCCAAGTGGCTGTGGAAACATTTCAAGAGTTCCTCTGGCAACGTGATTGTTCCAAAGACTCAGTTTCTTTTTCATCTAAGAGTTTTGTCGCTTTTAAGAAAAAACATTTTCTCCATGACCTTGCAGAATCTTGTCCATACAATGAAATATATCTGCTAAATAGACTAGTTTCTGTAGCCATTCTTCATCTGCAAAGCGTTCAGCAAAGTGTGGCCTAGTGCTTTCTTGTAAGGACTCTGGGATACATCCTGTTGAGAACGCTTCCTCTGGTAAACTACTAGATTTCTGTATGGAGGAGAGTCAGGGGCTCTTCATGCAGGTTTTAGTTTTTGTTTTTTTTAGAACATTCTTACATAAATGGGTCTTTAATAAAGTTAAGCATTTTTGTAGCATTATTCAGAACTTTCTTCATTTCGTCTCCAAGTTTTTTATATTAGCATCTCTCTGTGAAGAAAGCAGCATGCTGTAACGTCAACAGTAGGATTTCCTTTTACTAAAATGAGGCAAAACTTGTCATGGAATGAAGCACTAATGGGTCACCAGGAGTACAGATGACAAATCTTTGGTTTTCAAATATGGAGACTCATTAAATTTATATTGGCCTTTATTTCGGGGACACTCTTGGCAGCAGAAAAAGTTTTCTTAACTTTCAGCACCATTTACAAATTTTACAAATGCTACAGCATGATAAATATTTGTGAAACCTGCTGACTCATCAACCCAGATAAAGAAGCTGCTGCTTTTCAGTTAACTACACAACACCTCTCCAGCATCATGTGACGTAAGCCAATTTATTAAACTGAGAATAAAGTCTCTTCAATTTCTTGTACTGTTTCTTGCCCTAGCATTTTAATGTTAGTATTATTAGATTCTTACCAACTGGGTGATTTTTCTTTTCTGGAATAAGTTCTGCTACTAAATAATTTGCTTCCCAAACCTTTTCACTGGATATGATTTTTTGAACAAAAGCTTTACTGTTTTGATATTCCAAAGCCATTTAAAATAATCAACACCTTTACTTATCAAATGGTTATGATTACGACTATGTTACAACTGCTGGAGCAAATGCTAGATTTGTACGTTGCATTCCACAGATGATGTGCAATGGAATAGGACAGCCTGGATTACAAGTCTATATAACCATAGGGAAGTAGCTTTCATTGTAAACAAAGAATTTCTTTGTGTCCTTTGTAGCACGACTATACCATAGTAACTCAGAATACTGTAATTCTTCATCACTAACCTTATCAGAAATATCTGTGGTTCTATACCTAGAATGGTTCTCTTCTATCCCACACTTTGCCTTCAAAAACTGCAGCAGTGGACTGTCAGATCTGTTTGTAACAAACAAATGTTAACAAAATATAAAAATAGGCATAGCAACTAAACAAGAAAATCACAAAACGTACAAAAACCTCACAAAACAATTCACTTTAACCTATATGACCAATGTTTTTGCAAGTTTACAACAAAGTGGCAGAGGACAGCTGAGTTACAACACACAAAAATTCTTTCCTTAGAATGAAAATTTCCCTCTGGATTTATCTTTCACAAAGCTTGTTCACGCCCATTAAGTCAGTTGGCAGTGCAGAAGGGGAGGCGGGAGAAGACAATCATGAGGGACAGACAGGCCATTGTCATCCTCCTACCACTCTCCCCTCCATGCAAGTGTTCACCAATTATCCACAGCTTCTCCTAGCTCACCGAAATGCATGTGGGCTCACTGCACGCAGTCACACCGGGCAGAAAAGATCTCTAACAAAACTGTTAACAGGGCTGCTCAATCACTGTTCACTACTGTGAGCACAGCATTATGCAGCACACACAGCTCAAAAATGATATTTTCAGTCGCAATCTTATATGGAACCCCAGGAACATCTCACAGAACCCCAGTTGAGAAACCCACCTCCAATACCTAATGATGCTTTTTCACGAGAGGCCATTTTCACTTGACTCAGATCCTTCTGTGACTTGACTTCCAAGTTCAGGCTTAGCTCCGCCCTCATTCACCACCTCAGTCTCAGATATTGGTTTTGTCTGCTCCGGCTCCTCACTATTCTCTGGTACTACCTGTGGGTTATTTGTTCCTTCTGCGGAGTCATTTTGATCTGATTTGTCACCAGATTCCAATTTAGCTCCATTTCCTGCTTGTGCTGTCTGCTTTGAGTTAAGCTGTGATGGGTCCTTAGCACTCTTCACCACCTCTTGGAGATTATATTTTCTGAACAACATATAATCTTTCACAACACTCAGGCAACAGACAGCTTTAATGATTTCTACTACCACTGTGTACTGTGGATTGGTAAGATCCACTTTGTTTTCTGTATTTAGGCTGCCCACTATTCCTGTAACAAAAAGAACAGGGAAACACAGTCTGAGAAGGATATATGAAGCTTGATGGATACAAAACAATCTTTCGTCTGTTTGGGACTTGCTAAAGCAATATATATACTAGTTCATTCACAGTATATATACTAATCCACGACATGGACCTCAGTCAAATTCCCTGAACTTTTTCTTTTTTTGCTGAGGAAGATTTGCCCTGAGCTAACATCTGTGCCAAACTTCCTCTACTGTACATGGGTCACCGCCTTAGCATGGCTGACGAGAAGTGGTGTATGTCGGTGCCCAGGATCTGAACCCCAACCGCCGAAGCGGAGAGCACCAAACTTAACAACTAGGCTACAGGGCTGGACCCCCTGAACTTTTTAAATAAATAAATACAAATTAACTCCTGAGACATTAAGAGTAATACTCTTATTAAGAGAATTTTTTTTCCCAAAGAAAATTCAATCTTGATTTGGAAAAGACTTCTTATCTAACTATCAGAAAATCTCATATCCAACATATTGAAATCAGTTAGGTTGGATATTATTTTGCGGACATTTTAATATACTTGTTCTACACTCAAAAAGTAACCCATAGATTTTTTTTAAAGTTCTTAAAAATAAAAACAAATACTTAACATTGCACATCAATGTAAAATCACTAAGAGAAACATACCTGCCAATTCTTTGATAACTTCCTCTCTATTCAAGTGACTGTTATTCCGAGATTTGTAAACTATCTGAAATGTCCCTTTGTTTGGAGCTTTAAACCAGGGTTCCAAAAATGTTTCTGCATATTTCTTCATATCTTCTAAGAAAGCCTTGCATGTGCCTGAGATGGGTAACATTCGTAGAATAACCCGAGTCTTCTTCTTCTTGGTTTTGTACATATCCTGGAGAATATGATGTACCAACTTCTCAGGTTCTAAAAGGAAAAATCAGCACAGAGCAAACAAGTAAGACTGTCAGCTCTCAGACATTTTAAAAACGCTTCAAACTTTCTAAAATGAATTCTCATTGGCAGTAACAAAAACTGACAGAGTAGAAGGAATTATCATAAAGAATTAACCACTTCTTCCACCTAATACTTCTTCAGTGCCTACTATGTATTAACACTTTATCTAATATTTGAACTCTTCAGCATTATTACTGCTTTCACTAAAAACAACTGTTGATGAAAACATTGGAATTAACATTTTTGTGATGTCTGATTTATCCAACGACACTACTGTACCGTTGTTTTTCTATAACAATAGCAACTATCAGTAACAAACATTAAATAGTACTTTTACAAAAACAAAACAAAAATCTTCAAGTCACTTCAAAAGATTAATCCATTAGCTAGGTTTGTACAGAAGTCTAGATCCCAGATCATAGAGGAGCTCCAGAACTACAAATTGCACAAGATCACGAGACAGTCCTTAGGCCGCATCCCGACTACATACAAGTCTATTTTGCGCTGCTCAGTGTTTTCAATACTTTTAAATTAGTTAACCATATTGGAAAGTCTAGAAACTTCTCCAGACTTCCAACTTCTTTTGAAAAACCAGGAGATTTGGCCCTACCAGAACTACATTCCCAAATGGCTAGAGCCATTCCAAATCAGCTGGAGTTGAGTAGCAGCTGCTCCTTTTAGACAGAACATATACTTCTGCTTTGCCTAAAGTTACATAAGGCTAACGCAGTGTAGAGAGCATGCAATCAAATGATTATTTGGGCCACAACCATGAAGCCATTTTGTAGGCAGTGTTCTGTGAAATAGGGAGATATCCAAATATTATAGGACCAATAATCTTACGGCATATTAGTCAGACACACCTATCCCAAGTGTCCTGATGAAGACTACATTATTTGCTCCACTCTCCACTGACTGGAATCTTCTTAGCCTCATCTCTGTAGATGCCTTAATGTCACCAACTTCTTTCTTCAAAGCAGCCTCCACATCATCTTCTCCCTCACTTCCAGAGGGCTGTTGATCCTTATCTGTAAACTGTTTGCATAAAACCAATAAGCAGAAATGCCACAACAGCTCATGTTAAAAGCTATAATTAACTACCTATGTGAAACCCTCAATGATGGATGGCTCAATAGTGACAATAAAGTTTTTTATTAAGAGACTGAGATATCGCTCCCTCCAAAATGCAGAGTTAAAAGGGAGTTCCCTCAGACTACAGTACACATAATTTTTAAATGTTTTCAAAGGCGTCTTGAGAGTCTGGGACAGGGGGCAATGTGCAGCTGATGAATCATTTCAGATCAGATGAATCATTTCAGGGGGAACCTTAATCCCATCACTAGATATCTTTGTGCCTGCAATAACACTCTCCTTTTTGTGAGATTAGACCAAACAGCTTTGGAACTGAAAACCCTTACTCCTGTTCTACTGAGGAACAGGGAAGAGAAATACTTCAAGAACTTGCTCGAGGTACCAGCGTATAAAGGACATGCACTTGTGGCCCAGTTCTCTGCCTCACCAATGGAGTTGCCAATCGGGCACTAAAATAACTGTACACATTTATGCAGCCTTTATTATATACCAGGATGTATTTCATGCACATAAGCAACCTTTTAGCTACCCTTAACAAGTACTATCACTCTCTTTTTTATCTAGCTCAGCAGAATTAGATACGGTGCCCATGCCGAAGTCCCAGAGCTAGTAAACGATAGTACCCGAATTCAAATCCCCTCTACTATCCTTCAGCATCTAATTCCTGGGGTGTTCGTGATCAGATCCTAAGCCAAGAATATAATGATTTCCAAACTGTGATGGGACAATTAGATTTTAGGTGGTAAAAGCAGAAAAGTTTTTACTTTTTAAATGGTACGTGCATTTGAGACATAACTAGCACTAATACTAAACCCATTATTTCCGAGGCACTATTTAGGACCCACACATTATCACAGCCACGGTGTTCAGATGGTGGTAAGACATGGAAAAAACCAAGAGAAGGAATGAAGTTTAGCCCCGTGAACTTGGACCCCCTACTAAACCTACTCGAGCCTCGGTGTCCTCGGGAACGCAACTTCACAAGGATACTGGAAGGAGTACATGTTTTTCGAAGAGCTTCAGAAACACAACGCCTAGGCCGGAGAGAACAATCTATAAATGGAAGCCACCGCGATGAACGATGAGGAGAAAAGCCCCAAGCGCAAGAATTTCCCAACGCGAGGGGCCGGGAACGCCGGCGAGGCCACGTCCCTTCGTCGCCACGCTCCCGAGAAAACTCGCGCATGCGTGTAGAGGCAGCAGGCCTGCCAGCCTACCCTCCTTCCTCAAAGCCCGAACGGCCGGCCGCCCTCCCCGAGCCTGTACCTTTTCCGGTCCATACATGTCTTCTCCGTATTCGTTGAGCAGACTGTAGGCCTCCTCCACGCACCTGCGCTCGTTCATGTTGCAGGTAATGAGAATGCCCTGTAGCCCGGGTTCCAGCTGCCGCGGCCCGCCGCCATCGCAGCGCCGAGCCCGCTTGGCCGGCACGTAATGAGCCTTGCCTTTGCGCTTCCCGCTGCCAGACTGAGGAGGCTGCTGGACGGGGGTCGCCATGGTGCACGAGAGTTGAGGTTCGCGAGAAACGCCTTCCTCTGTGGTTCTCGGCGTCCTCACCTTTGCGGGCGCGGGCTGGTGACGTCAGACATGCGTGACGGACTTCCTGATCCCGCCTCCCAGCTTCCTTCCTTGCTGCTAGTCCTAGGGCCGGTCAGTGACTGGCTCTGGAGAGGAAACTCGAGGCCCGCTCCTGTCCCGCCCCTCGCCAGGATTGACAGGCACTTCTTTCACCTCACCACCGGAAGGAGGGGTTTCCCTGGAAAGTGGCCTGAGGAGGGAGGAGGCCTGAGAGCTAACCTGCGGGTCTCCCAATGGATATAGACCGCGCTTGCGAAGAACAGTGTCATTTACTCATTCAAATTCGTTGATTCATTCAATTAATATTTATTAAGCACCTTTGTGCTAATTATTGTCCTACGTACGGAGGTTGAGACTATTAGCAAAGCGAGACACACTTCGTACTCACGTTGCCCTTGTAGGCAAATGTTTCTTAGAAGTCACTGAGGCCTTCCAAAGCATCCTACTTATTCTTGCTCCGATTGAAATGTGCACATTCGGTAAACATTCCTTTAGTATTCCTCTTGCAGGACTTCAAAGGTACAAAGAAAAACAGGACACGAAGTAGAAGGATCTCATTGATGTGAGAGACTTGACATATTTATTGTATCAGGATGAGAAATATAAAATACAGGGAAACTGGGCCAAACTTCTTAACATTAAGTTGTCACCACGGGGACATTTTAACTTGTAAAATGTATTTGTATTAATACCAAAAATATTGTCTGTATCAATGTCTTCACACACTTTTATTTGACATTGGTGTCATAACACGTGGTAGTGACATTTTGGCGAATTATTGTTCTAAGTGCACTTGGTTTGGACGGGAAGTCAAATTCCTCACTTCTGAACAAAATCATGAAGAGCCAAAACAGGGTTTGTCCTTTGTTGCCCTAGGAAGGATTACCTAGTCCAGCAACCCCAAAACGTAGAATGGATGGTAGTAGGAAGTCAGGAATAAAGAACTTCTTATTTATTGTGAGGCCTGCATGTCTCAGATTCTCATTCTTGTGACTCCCATGAAAAAGTAATGCTGATATGAAGTGATAGTCTAGAACTCCATATACATCTCAAAGAATTTTCACTAACAATAAGGGAAAATATTCCTCTTTTCTCCAATGAAGTATATCTTACCATTTTCTTTTCTTCATACCTGTTCCTGAAATGTTTAAGAACATTGGTCTGAATAGGTAAGCAATCCCCTTACAGTTAACACCATAATATTCCCCATACCCTAAAGTCAGGAATCCAGCTCCTTATACTTCGTGCACTTAGAAGTCAACTTGAACTTTATAAATCCCTCGTGTTGGGGTTGCATCTCTGACAGTGTACTGCTCTTGGTGAGCAAATGCAGGAATATTGTGCATTTTACTGACTTAGGTATTTCAATCTCACATTCTGAGATTTAATTATTATGTATGAAGGAACAAAATATTGAGAGGAAAAGTAATTAGTGTGATGCTGAGCTTCATGGTTAACTTGTTTTTTTCTTCATTATATGTGTAATGTAAAAAATATATATATAAATGTGTGTTTTTTGCATAACTTTCTCTTCCTTTAGGTTCTTTTGCTTACATTACTAGTATTAAGCCTGGAGTTCCTGATAGTAAGACGTTAACTGTCCTGTTCCACACTGCAGAGTGAGAGAAATGGAAAACATTCATCTCCCTTTCAGAGTTTCCCTTCCGGCCAACTATGGAAGTGATTTCATAACAAATGGGACACTTCAGGAAGTGTTTTCCAATATGTCTTTATTTAATACCATTATTCTAGGGGATGAAGGAAGAGAAATAACCAGATTATTTGAAAAAACCTACAACTTCACTTGACTGTTTCTAAATGCTTTCAGTAGTGGTAGGAACTAGGCTGGAAATTGGCATTTCTTTATGTACTTCCAGGTAATTTAAAGGTTATGGTATTCTTTGTCTTCTTGTAATGCTGCTGGCTTGCTTACATGTGGCTTTGTTTTCCTTGTTGACTGTGTGATTTGGAGGAAATTGACTGTAGGATTGTGAAGAGATTTGGATTCAGGAAGCTGTCTTTGTCTTCCAGACCCTGAAGGCTCTCCCAGAGTTTTTACAAGTATCTATTTTCACTTCCTTTCCAACATATAATATTATTACCATTATTTGTTTTGTTTGTTACCATTATTTTTTTATTTGGTATTCTATTGCCAATTTCATTTTTAATTAATGAATTCATCATTGCTGCATATTGGTCATCTGTATTTATTTCTCAGTAAGTTATTTATTCATACCCTTTGCCAGTTGATTAGTGGGGTTTTTGGAGCTCCTTTTTTAGCATTGATATTAATCATCTGTCTATTTTACGTGTTGCTAATATTTTTTTCTGAGTCTGACTCATCTTTTAACTGTGTTTCTAGTATTGTTGCTAAGCGGAATAGTGTATTTCCTGAGTCTTTGCACATTAGTGTAAATATTTTGTTCTTTTTGCCTTCACTCATGGATGAGAGATTGTCTGGCTATAGAATGCTTATCTGACTCAATTTTGCCCCTCATCTCTGTCCACACACATTGCTCCATTGTCTTCTAGAATTGCAGATGAGCAGTCTAATGCCATTATGACCTTTTTTTCTCTTTCTTCCTAGGTGCCTAGAAAGTTTATTTATTCCTTAAATTCAAAAACTTTCTCAATATGTGTTACAGTAATATTTTTTCTCACTAATTTTGCCTTGTGCATGCTGTGTTCCTTTTGATGATTGGGGCCCTCTTTGAATTCGGGAAAGTTTTTTCTGAGATGTCTTTAAATACTGTTTTTCCCATTTGCTCTATTCTCTCCATCAAACATGCCAATCATTCTCATATTGAAAATCTCTACCACCTCTGGAATCTTCTCACTCATTATTTTATCTCTTTTCCATTATCTCCTTCTTTCTGAAAGAGTTTCTCAAGAATGGCTTCAACATTATTGATTTAATTTCCAGTAGCATAAATTCTGATCTTGATTATTTCTAAGCTGCATTTAATCTGAAGGGAAATTTTATTCTTTTCAAAATATTTCCTCTTTATCTATCTCTATCGTGCCAGCCTCTTCCATTACAGCTCAATTTCTCAACTTATCATGTAATTTTTCATTTCTTGTTTCATAGGGCAGTTTCCTGAATTTTGTTGCAAACACAAACACAAGAGAAGCTTTCTAAAGTATACTTCTGTTTCGTCTAATAGAACTCTTTCAAAGACTCTTCTGACTCTTAAGCTTAACATTTCTGTCTTTAGGCTGTACAATCTTGAAAAACAAAAGACTAAGACATATGGCTGAGATATGTTATTCCCACTTCTGCTTATTCATCAAGGAGCAAGAAATGTACAGCCTTTCCCTATTTCTTATATGTAGTTTTTCCTCAGTTCCCCTGAGTTCCCATCAGGTTGCTGTGTAATCTATTCCTTCTTCCTGCTCTGAAGTTGGAGAACTGTGTGATATGCACAGCCATTAGCCAAATTTCCAGTTTAAAATAGCCGATTATCATTAAACTTTCTAGTTTAAAAAGTCACTTATTATTTAAAATAATAACCTGATCTTTAAGAAGCAATATCATGATACTACTACCCTATTGTCTTTCTACAATATTTAAAACCTATTCCTGGATGGGCTAATTCTGTCTTAATGACTAAAAACCTACAACTTGACCATGGCCACTCTATAGCTCCCTTCCTTCCAAATGTAGATTTCAGCTCACAACTGATGCTGGATGAGGGTTTTAAAAGACTCTGAAGACTCTAGTAAATAGTTTCCATACTGAGAGAGATTTGAATTCCTTTACTCAGATAAAAAAAAGTCTAAGCCCGTGAGATTTCTTGAAATATTTTTCAATAAATGGTTCCACCATTCTACCTGCAGGCTTTAAAGGTTTAACTCATGGAAGTTCTTCCAGTTTTCTAGTAGGTAATGGTGGAATATTCCTGGTTCCTAGTGCTATTGAAATTCTGCATCTCCTCTTGAGTTTTTACATCTAGGTGAGTCTGGGGAATGGCTGATCAGAAGGCATCAGCTTTCTATTCTCATGACTCTGAGTTAAGTAGGTTGTGATTATGTCGCTCTGCTGCATGAAATCCTCCAAGGGTGCCCAACTGTATATAGTGTCAGGTAGAAAAGCCTCTCAGAATAGCATGTGAGCTCTTTCCAATCTGGCACCATCCTATCTTTTCAGATTCGTGTGTATTCACTTCCTGCCATAGATCTCAAACTCTCACCACACTGGACTGTTGATCTCTTTCTCCAAACCTGTCAGGAAACTTCAGACCTTTCTATTTCTGCTCATATACTCTTCCTTCTGCCTGAAATGCCTTGCATTGCAGTGGGAATTCATATTTATTCTTCACAGTGGAACAGAAATAGCATCTCCTTTTTGCAGTATTCCCAGATGATCAAGCAAAATTCATGACACCATTCTCTGTGGCCCCATTGCTGTGGTCTAAATGTTGTGTCTCTCCAAAATTCCTATGTTACATCCTAAGGCCCAATGGGATGGTATTAGAACGTGGGGCCTTTGGGAGGTGATTAGGTCATGAGGGCAGAGCCCTCCAGAATGGGATTAGTGCCCATATAAAAGGGGCTTCAGAGACCCAACTAGCATTTGTCTCAGGGAAATTATCTTCTAGGAGATCACTGAATTTTCCCTCCCTTTTATTACCTCTGTTCTCTGCCTCCAGAACCCCGATAAGAGAAAGGGCAGACATCTGTGCTGCTTCACATTTCTCTCCTACGTGCCATCATTCTGCCTTTGGCTCTGGTCTGCAAGATTCCATTGACTTTATCACCAGATCACTGACATGTTGTTAACCATCCCCATTCTCTTAGTCAGTCTGTCCACTGAGTTTTGTTAGTGTCAAACATATTTTTAATTCCCAGGCACTCATTTTTGTCCTCTGATTGCTCCTTTTTTGCAGCAGCAGTCTGTTCTTACTTCTGTATGTGCCATTTTCCAATCTCACTAGAGTCATTTATTTTTTTAAATTGTTTTGTTTCTTGAATGATCTTTATTTCCTAAAAACACAATTATTTTACTTGTTAATCTTAATGTGACTCATGTATGTGATTTCTTTTCTTCACGTTTGTGGACCCTTGGCTGTTAGTTCATGTTTGTGAATAAAGATCTAGGCTGTTGAGTAGTGGGAGTTCCATTTGGATTTGCGTAGATCGCTTTGCCAAGAAACTTCTCCCTGGATGAGCCTCTCCTGGTGGGTCTGGTGTCATAACTGGAAAATGAGATTTCAGAGTTGTGGGGGTTGGCCAGCTGTGGAGAGCAAGTCAAAAAAGGGAGGACTTGACTTGAACAGAGAATTATTTTGATGTGTTCCTTCTTGAGAAAAGCTGTGTCGCCTCTCCTTTCTCATTAAGGTGCCTGCTGGATGTTCCAGAGTTTCCTCAAACTCTGCTTTGCTTCCCATTCATGGTCCTACACTCAAATGAGGAGGCATCTTCATGTAAGCAGGTCACTTTCTTTAGCGTGCACAGCTTGGATTTCTATGTGGGGGCCAAAAGCCTCTGTTGTCTGCTGTATATATTTGGGAGGAAGGCAGGGAAGAGAGATGGGGTCCAACTAGTCCAGCCTTCCCAGATCCAGTCTTTTAAATCAAATATATTCAGCATAGGTATATCTATATATTGAGCAGTATGATAAGAATGCAAAAATGGCTGCAAATTTTGTCTATCCTGTATCCATGCCCCTCTGCAATGTGACTTTGGAGCTCCTCCTAGCAAGAGGTGGAGTCTGTTTCTCCATCCCCTTGAATCTGGCCTTGGCCCTGTGGCTTACTTTGTTTAATGGGACTCTAGAAAAGTGACCTGAAAGAGAGACTTGAAAACCACTTGCACACTGGGCCTGCTGTCTCTTGCTCCCCTTGTAAAGAAGATAGGTAAAAGGCCAGAAAGTTAAAACCACATTTTTTTCGCATATGCACTCTGAGCTATCAAAAGTAACAGTTCTATGAAGAAGACCAAGAGGATGACAAGAGGCATGTGGCCCATTTGCTTCTGTTGCCCTGACCAACAGCCTGCTAGACACGTAACATGTGACAAAGACGTCCCTAGATTATCTAACCAGCAGCCAACCTACAGCTGACCATGGATGCTTCACAGAGCCCAGCAGAGATGAGCTGAGTTCACGCAGATAAGAACTGCCTAGCTGATCCAAATTATGGACAAAATAAAGAGTTGTTGTTTGAGGCCACTATGTTTTGGGGTCGTTTATTGCCCAGCAAAAGCTAACTGATATAAACACCAGTTGTACAAATGTTCCAGGTACTGAAGATACTCTGATAAACAAAGTAGATAAGGCCTCTGTCCTCAGGTGAGGAGAAACAAAGAAATAAATGAATCAGACAACTTCAGAGATTCACACATGCTCTGAAGGAAAGGAAGCAGGGTGATGTGACTGGCTGGGGTTGGGATCTAATTTAGATACTGTGACCAGAGAAGAATGCTTTGAGCAGCTAAAGTTTGAGCCAAGACCTGAATGACAAGGAAGAGCCAAGCATGTGAAGGTCTAGAGGTAGATTGTTCCAGACAGGAAACAGCAAGTGCAAAGGCAGTGAGCTGGGAAGACACTTCACGTGTTAAAAGGACATAAAGAAGGTCAATGAAGCTGGAGTTGGCGAGCAAAGGAGAGAGAGAGGGGAAAGATGTAAAGTCAGGAAACAGACCTTGGGGGAGGACTTGGCCCGTGATTAATTTATCAGTTACCTTCATGCTTGTACCCTGTCTCATCTCTGTCCTGTATGTTTGTGGACTAGGAGCTTGGAGCTCTCAAAGGACCCCTGTGGGAAGGGTTCCTCTTTTCTCCAGCATTTTGGTCTACATCTTTCCGTGATCTGTTTTCATCAGTCAGATCCATCTGCTTTCTGTCCTCTCAGATTTCTTCAAGATGTCCTCCAGCTGACTGCCGTTCTAGTTTTCCAGGATTACTATGGATTCATTCTTTTTAAAATACAGGGGTGTTTTTTGGGGCATTTTTAAGGACCTTGGTATATATCAGTCCCCAAATCACCATCTTTAATTGAAATTCTCATATCTCATGTTTAAATTTGGAGCTCTAAGCCCATCTTAACCTCCTATCCTCCTTTGTTATCCTATATTTTTCTCTGTTTCTTCTCTTTTCAGCTTGTCTTTACAGTGGCGGGTGAGAGCCGAGCCCTCAATGGGCTCTTTATTCACTATCCAATAAATATGTCCTGAGAAGCTTTTATCTGCAAACAAAATTGAGGCCCTTCTCTCCTACCAGTTGCCCTTTGCAGCCACTTGCCTTGCTCGGTTCCTGCTG